>NC_056747.1:1010826166-1011011166 GCF_019279795.1 Protopterus annectens | reverse complement strand
GTGGAACACCGGTCACTCATGCTGATAATGACTAGGTCTAGGATATTTTTGCCCCTGGTGGGGGTGTGGATAAGTTGATCTAGGGCATTGGAGTTTATGAATTCCAGAAAGCGTTGAGCTAAGGAGTTATATATATAGCTACAACTTAGCTTACCTTAAATAAATGTGTATGCTACATTTTAGATGGTTATGTATATAGGTATAGGTATATCATTGTTTCATATGCTAATTCATCTGTTGGGCCCAGGCCAAATTTATTTATTTTATTTTTATTATTTTTTTTTGACATTTGTTGACCGGGTTAGTCAGACTGGGCAACAGACATTTTTCAGCAGAGGCCTGAGGAGAAAAGCTCCAGTTGTATAAGTAAAAAAAGATACATACAAGAAATACTATGACATAATAAACAGAGATTAAAAGTGATTACATACAAATTACATACAAGACTTTAACAAGATATATGCTCAGTGTAAACTGTAACATTTATACAAGGCAAAAGTTTGTACTACAGCCTATTGTTAGGAGTTAGAGTAGGATTTATATAGACGAAGGGAACAGATAGAGAGGATGTGTTTGGAGGAAATGTTGTGTATCATTAGGGGTAAGGAAAGGTTAGCTGTATGGGACAGGAGGGTAGTTTAAGTTGGGTTAGGGCATAAGCAGGACCACGAGTTTAGCATGCTGTCTTTTAGAGATTTTTTTGAAGCAGTTTCTGTTAGATATAGTTCTTAAATATAGAGGTAGTTTATTCCATGCATTTGCAACAGGGTGATTGTAGAGGAGTTTACCTATGTTTCTGCTGGACTGATACATTTCTAACAGGTGTTGGTCAGAGCTTCGGAGTGTACCATTGAGAGTGGAAAGAGAGATGAGGTTTGAGAGAGCAAGACAGGAGGAGGAGGGTTTGTTTAGGATGGAGTGAGTCAGATGCAGCTGAGGTAGCAGGAGTTGTTGGTGGAACTCTTGCCACTGTAGGCTTTTCAAAGACAGGCAGTGGTGTGAGTGATAGGGTTGATTTACCGCAAATCTAGTGATTTTATTATATGTGATATCCAGTGTCAACATAAGGTTGGAATGTAGGTTAGTGAGGATTGGGGTTGCAGAAAATAGGGTGGGAAGTAGGAACTTGTGCAAGAGAGTTCAGATTCATTTATGAGGAATTGTATTTGTGCCTGTAGAGAAAGCCCAGTTTATGATGAGTCTTTTTGATGCACTGCTGAATGTGGAAATCAAATTTTAGTTGATCATCAATTGTGACTCCTAGTAGTTTTCTATGAGGTTCTACCAAGATAGTTGTTTTATTCAGGGAGGTGACAGTGAATGTAGTTTTGTGCTGTTGGAAATATTTTGGGAGGAAGAGGAGGAGTTTGGTTTTCTTAGGGATGAATAGGAGCTGGTTAGTTGTTAGCCATTTTTCAACTTAGTGGAGAGATTCTTGGGTAAGCAAGAGAAGGTGAGAAGATTGCCAGAGTAGGACATTATTGTAGTGTCATCAGCATACTGTATTAAAGAGGAGTGTGGACAGAATGTGTAGAGGTTGTGGTAAAAATGCTAAATAGTAAGGGTCCAGGAATGGAGCCTTGGAGAACCCCTGTTTGGACTGGGGGGAAGAAGCAGAGAGCCATTTAAAGGACTGAAATGTATTGGAGAGGTAGCTAGAGAACTAGAAAACTGCAGAATATGAGATATTAAGGCTAGTTAGTTTAGACAGAAGTAATTTGTGGGAAACAGTGTCAAAGGCTTTAGAGAGGTCCAGGAAAAGACAGGAGACTAACTTAGTTTTGTCACAATAGACTGTGTGAAAGATATTAGTGCAGTAGATGTGCTGTGGTTAGGGTGAAAGCCATGTTGAATAGGGGTTAGTAGACTTTCTTGTAGAAGACGATTAAGAAGTTGCTTATGAATGCACTTTTCAAGTATTTTTGGTAGGGGAGACAAAATGGTTATAGGCCTGAAATTAGAGGGATCAGTAGAATGTCCACCTTTGTGTAAGGGTATAACATTGATTTTCTTCCAGATTTCTGGGACTGTGTTTTCATGGATTGATCTACTGATTAATATGGAGATGAGATATGCAATAAAATTTGCAGCAATGTTAAGGAATAGAGGAGGTAACTTATCAGTGGATGGTGAGCATGTTTTAAGTTTCCTGCAAAGTGATCCAATATAAGCTGTTGGGGCAAGCTTAAGAGAGAAGGAGGTTGTGTGGCTAGATGGAGGGGGACAGGTAGTGGGGTAGGTACTATTATCTTTCTTAGTTAAATTCTGGATTGAGTCTATGATGAAGGAGTTAAGAAAGGTGGCAGTATCTATAGCAGAGTTATTGGGGCAAGGGTTTGTTGTAGGGGAACTGTCTGGATATAGTAGTTTGTTGACTGTATGCCAGAATTTTTTGTTGTTGGAATGGAGGTTATTTAGTTGCATTTGGTAGAAATGTTTTTTTTATTGAGAATGACCTCTATTTTGGTTAGATTATGGAGTTCCCTATAACTTTGAAAATGAGAAGGGGATTTGTTTTTTTTTTCCAGTTATTCCAAGCACTATCTCTCTTGTACATAAGGGTGGAAGTGGGTTAATCAGGGAGCAAAATTGGATTTTATTCTAATTTTCCTTATGGGAGCCAGGGAGTTTAGATTGTTTAGGAAGATGCTGTTAAATTTGAGGACAGCTTCTTCAAGGGCAAGGTCATAGAGGAAGGACCAGTTTATTGAGGAGAGCAAATGGTGAAAAGTATCTGGGTTGAAATTAGAGAGTTTGCAAACAGTCTTTGTATTGGTGGGATTCATACAACTGGAGGGAATGTTTTTGAAGAGGTGTGAAGACAGTCACTTATGGTATCAGGCAGTGTGGTGGGATTGTGGTAAAGGTTAGGATCAGAGGTGAGGATCGAGTCAAGTATAGTTCCAGTATTAGTGTGTTTATTCAGATGTATTGGGGTGGTGATTAGCTGGGAGAAGCCATAGGGGTTAATGCTGGTATTTGGAAAGTCAGTGGTTAATGCATTTCAGTCTATGTTAACATTGCCCACTATAATAGTTTCATAGGAGATTAGTTTGTGAATTGTCACTTTTTACAGAAACTTTTCTCCTAGATCTTCTACTGAAAATGAGCTACACCAAGCTGAACCTCCCAAATTTTCAAAATAAGTAAATTAAAATAAAATAAAATAATATAGTATAATATAATATAATATAGTATAATATAATATAAAAAACTGACACTTGTATTTTTAAGAAATCCAATTCTAGATCCTCTAAAGAGAAGTGCAGGAATGTCTTTCTTTCTGAACAAAGTACACAAAGGAAAATGAGCTGAAATCCTTTGTTTTCCTGCTGACTTTCATCAGTGACTACTAGGAAATGAAAACAGAAGAAATCTAATCTCCTTGTTTTCCCTGATCACTTTAATACTGCAGGCCTGCTGCTAAATGTCTATTTTTTGTCTTAGTAGTAACACACAGATGGATAGTAACTATACCTCAACTGTATCTTCACATGTTCCTTGATCTCTTCCTTTGCTTTCATTCAATTTCTGTCCTCCACCACCTCTGCAACTATTTCAGTCAGGAAGCCACTGATCACAGGAACCTACTCTCAAGAATCCTTACAATTAATTCTTTATTTATAGGCTCTCCTAAACATCAGGTCTTAGGCAATGTCAGTTGTTTATACTATAATTAAAAGTTATGTTTTTACCATAACTAGGTATTTGTGTTGTCCATTTTCATTCTTCCTCAACATATGGATTCGGATCCAACTTGGCCGTTTATTTCAGACTTTGGATCCAGCTCTCGAGCTCCTCCCTGTACTCATAATGTTCTGCTGCATCACCAAAGCCTCAGATTGAGTTTGCTGCCCAAACCCCATAGTATGAACAGAGACAGGAGAAGAATACAAAAGGCAGGGCTTAAACCTGGAACTGTAGGTTCCAATACAGTCCAATAGGTCAATCCAGAGGCTTTGGATGGGGAATGCATGGGAGGGAAGTTGAGGAAGAATGAAAATGGACAACACAGATACATAGTTATGCTAAGAACATAACTTTTAAGTCTGATGTCCTTTTGTCCTTTTCATTCTTCCTCAATGTAAGAGACAAAGTGCACAGTGACGCTGCTCCTAGGTGGCCTTCATGGATGGATTTTCTGGAGCACTGCTGAACCAAAGGCTGCTCTATTGCTAGAAGTAATATCCAATTTGCAATGAGAAACAAAAGTATGAGCATTGGTCCATGTAGCTGCAGCACCAATGTTGTCAGTAGATGTTCTGGACCAAAAAGCAGATGAAGAAGCCATGGACCTGGCTGAATGAGTCTTGGGAGGCTTACATAATGTTAAGCCTTTTTGTTAATAGATCACAGAGATGCAATCTGCTATCCATTTGGCTAGAGTGACTTTAGACACTGGATAATCCAATTTCTTTGAAGAAAAGAAGCAGTCTGAAGAGATTGCCCATTCCCATTCCAAAGACATGCATCTGAAGAGTTTCTCTCTGGGTCTCTGCTGAAAATGGGATCTGTCCCAGTCAGATTTTCCTGGTAAACAAATGCTAAACCAATAAATAAAAATAAATAAAAGCAAACAAAAAGCTGATCTGATTTTCAAAATTGTTTAGTTCTATCACGATAACAATATAATTGTCTGTGCGCATCCAGGAACTGTAGCATGTATTCTACTTTATTGGTAAAGTTTGGAAAGAAGACTGGTAAATGAATGGAATGGTTAAGGTTATTCTCTGAAGCCACTTTAAGTAAAAAATAAGGGTTAATTCATAAAGAAACCCTGTCTTTATGAAAAATGATGTGTGGAAATTTGGTAGAGAGAGCCTGGAGTTCAGATATTCTCTTTGCAGAAGTGATAGCTACCAATAAAACTGTTTTCCATGATAGAAACTTCAGATCAGCTTTAGCTGAAGATTCAAAGGGCTTTTGAGTTAATACTTGCAGCACCACTGTAAGATCCCAAGGAGAAGAGGGATCTTTAATTGGAGATCTTGAAAGAAAAACTCCTTTCATGAAAGCTTTACATAATTTAGAAGAAGTTAAAGAAACAGGTCTGTTTCCGCTATGAAAATTGGAGATAGCTGTTAATTTAAGTTTAATAGTGGAAAAGCTAGCTCCTTCTTCAAATAGCATTGTCAAGAATTGTAGAATCATAGCAACTGAGGTAGAAAAGGGGTTAATGTCCTTATTCAAAGCCCATAGAGAGAATCTTTTCCATTTGCTTCTGTAAACTTTTTTGGTCGATTCTTTTTGAGAAGCCAAAATGATAGCATGTATCAGAGAAAAAAGCCTGGGCCATCTAACTATTACTGGAAGTGGAGAAACCATATGGTTATTCCTAGGGCTTGAACGCTGGGATGTTGGATCTCTGATATGTGTGACAGGAGATCCACAACAGACTCCAGTATCCATATAGGGTAAAAAAGATGAGACCGTATAAAGTGGAGCCATACCTGTCGAGGCCAGAAAGGAGCAATGAGGATCACTGAGCTTTTCAGCCTGTTTGCTTTCTGTAAGAACTTGGGGAATTAGGGGAAGAGGACGATAAGCATAAGGGAGACCCAGAGGCCAAGCGTGAATCCGAGCATCTCTCAGTGACTCTCCCTGAGGAGGGATCAGACAGAAGTACTTGCTGCACTTGTTGTTGAGGGGAATGGCCAATAGGTCACAGCAAGGGCGGCCTCAATACCAAAAGATCATCTCCACCACGGATTGATTGAGAGACCACTCATGGGGCATTATAATGGATCTGCTGAGCTTGTCTGATAATGGGATCACTACTAAATCCTGAATACTCACAATACCGATGACATGAATCCCAAGACTAATATCACGAAAGCCGGCAATACCGAAAAGTCATAATCACGAACTACATTATACCGACAGCCCAAAATACCAAAATCCACTACCCTGACAACTGTTACATATACAACCGGTATCACAGTGATGTAATACAGTGCAAAACCTCATCCAAGTCACCCAAACGTGCATAACTAAACTGTAACCATGACCGTAACACAGTTCACAATTGTAAACCACATCCAAACTCCAAATTAAGGCAAGAACATGCGTGCCATGACAAAACATAATCCCCAAACACAAATGTAGTAAATAACAAGTACTGTAAACTTAAATAGTCCACATCCATATGTCAGACACCTTCCGAATAATGGTACAACAGCACTAGACATATCATATCTTTAATAATAGTGCAATTGCTTGTACAAATTCAATACACGTATATTCTCCCTGATGATCCAATACACGCCGGAAATGGTTGTGTCTTTCTATGAGCTTTCTACGCTTTGGCATTGGCAGATAACCAGCAGCAAGCCTCTCACACAATCCATCCACACGATTTTGCTCCCTAGCCAAGGCTGTTAATAATACAGACAAATCAGTTCCTCTGTTGCCCAAAATACACTTTAAATGGCAATGCCATGCCTCAACCAAATTCTGTGTCTGTGGCAAAAACAACCTATTTAGGTCAGAGATGTTTCAAACGTTAATGGGAAATAACGGAGGGAATCAACTAATAGCAGCAGACCTGGTGGCAAACTTCCACATTCGTCCCAGCAGATACCAATCTGAGAAAGATCTAATAACTTCTTCCCCCTCTTCTGGAAAAGTATCTTTCAACACATTAAACATAGGGATAACATCACATTCTTGTAAAAACGCTAAACCCACTAATAACCTCACTATCAACTGAAACTCATGGGGACAATTATATAGTGAGCTTAATCTGAGTTGTTGCACCTTTCTACATATGTTCTGACCGAAATGGAAAAGGCATCCCTTTGCTGTAATTGCACTGAAATTAAGCCATATACTCTTTATAGCAGCAACCTCAAAATCACAGAGGACAAACTCTAGTGATAGGTTAAAGTCATGTACCGAAAACAAGTACAGAACACAATGCCACATCAAATTATATGCTTTGAGTGACTTCTTGGACATTAAGCAATACATAAGTGGAACACTTTTACTACAGCCAGCATACTTCACAATCCCATGTATACTATACAACTGCCGGCATAGTGTCCCTTTACAAAAGTGTGTCCCATCCAATAGCCAGATAGTTGCTACACTGAGATCATGGAGATTATTTAACATACTGAATACTATCACAGTATTGCCAGATGTAGGATCCAATGCATGTTTTTCAATAAATATACCTGTCTGAAATGGAAACATACTCATCTGTACTGTTTTTAGCATTAAATGTGGTATGATGTGTGTTTCCTGATTTACTTTACATTGAACCTTTCTGATTTGCTGCAGTACAGCTTTACTAGTGGGTAAACTGGCCACACATTGGAGCAAAGTTGATGCCATAGCATCATCAATTAACATACATGGTGTGTCTCTTGATAATGATGCTTTCTGCTTGAGGGAACCACACACATTATATTTCTCAGCTTCAAAAGGGTCACCTACATGGTTATGAGGCATTGATTTCAACAACTGCTCACCTTTCGAAAGCGATTCTGTAACTGTTCTACCTCCGCAACTGCCACTATGTTTAAGTTTGCAGCAGCAATACCTTCTACTGTCTGCTTTCTTTTCTAAATGGTAGACACATCCTTCTATAATCAGAACCTGCTTGGTCTTCTGAGATTGCACTCTTGGATACAGTTGTCCCACAATACTGGGCGCTTCGTAACGGTCGTCAGAAATGATGATGACGTTAGCCATTGTACAACGCATTAAAGTTATAGTACATCTTTTATAATGGCAGGCCATCAAAGTTATCGTGCATGTGTTTATGTGTGGGAATATATAACTTCGGTATTATGTGGTTCATGATTATGACTTTTCGGTATTGCAGGCTTTCGTGATATTAGTCTTGGGATTCCGGTCGTCGGTATTGTGAGTATTTGGGATTTAGTAGTGATCCCCTGATAACACATTGGTTTTCCCTGAAAAGTGCATCACAGCTAGAAAGCAGTCTGAAGAGATCACCCATTCCCATACACTCATGGCCTCTCTTCAAAGGGGGTAAGACTGGGTTCCTCCATGTTTGTTAATGTACCAGACAAAAGATGTGTTGTTGGTCTGAACTACAATAGTTCCTAAGGAAAGATATGTTGAAAGGCCTGCAATGCTAAGAGGACTGCTCTCACCTCCAGGATGTTAACATGCAACTTGGTCTTTTGGGGGGACCATAGGTACTGGACAGTTCTTCCCAAGAAATGCCTCCCCACCACAGTTGAGAAGCATTTGTGGTCACTGTGTCCATAGGGGATGGAAGGACAAAGGGTCTGCCTAGATGTAGATCATCTGATTGCATCCACCAACTGATGTGTCTTCTGCAAACTGGGATGAGTCTGACTGGATAGGGTAGTTGTTGGTAGGGAATGGACCACTGTATGGCTAGTGTCTACTGTAGAACCCACATAAAAAAGCACACCAAAGGAAGTAACACAATGGCCACTGGCATAGAACCTAATGCTTAAAGTACTGATCTCGCCGGAGGAGTTGAATGAGTAAGGAGAAAGTAAACTTGAGTCCTTTTCAAAGCAATATGATGCTGAAATAAGGATACTATTTATTTCATCTTGTCTATATGGGCACGATGAACTCTAGGCTTTGCACTGGGTTTAAATTTGACTTGGCATGATTTGTAGTTATGCCTAAAGAGTTGCAAATCTGGAGCAAATAGTCCCATGAATGCAGAAGTAGATACTTAGAGGGGGCAGTAAGGAGCCAGTTATCTAGATATGGCAACATCTGGAATCATTTGAGTCTCAAATGAGCTGCCACTACTGCCATGCACTTGATAAACACGCTGGAGGCTGTGGTGAGTCCAAAGGGCAGGGCTCTGAATTGGAAGTGACTGTCTCCCAGTCAAAAGCAAAGATGTCTCTTGGATTGCCTGTATATTTTGATGTGATAGTATGCATCCTGAAGATCTATAGAGCACATCCTACTGTCTTTGCAAAGAAAGGGCAGAATGGACTGGATCATGACCACTCAGAACTTTGATTTCTTTACAAAGTGACTTAAATTGCTTAGATGCAAAAGAGATCTCAGGTTCCCTGTTTTCTTTGGCATTAAAAAAAAGCATGAAGAAGTTCTGAATCCTATCTGGCCTGTAGTGACCTTTTGGAAGACTATTTTGTCTAGCAGCTTCAAAATCTCTTGTGCTACTGCCTTCCTCTGACTGGGTGGGACATTGGGAAGTTTCTTCCTTTTGGTAGGAGGAAGAATGGAAAAATGGCATGTAATAACCTCTGGATATTATGCTTGGCAACCAAGAATCTTGTGTTATATTTGCCCAGGCATCTGGGTGCAAGGACAATTAACCACCAACTGCTTTCAGAGTTGGACGGTCAGATAGCACTTCAGGAGTGTTGAAAAGGCTTGTTTGATAAAGAATCCTGGAAGACCTGACTTTGCAGACCTCCAGGGTGATGTCTGCCATTGAACTTTCCCCCTCTGCCTCTGCAGGATTTGTCACAGGATAAATCTTGGAAAGGACACTGAGATTTGTGGAACCACATCTTCTTACCACCTTTTTCATACCTGGAAAAGATTCATTCAAGTGTAGAAAACCTTAACTGATGGCCTAAACAGAGAAGTGCCATCAAAGAGGGCATTAATAAAAGACATCTTAAAAGGTTCTGCAAAGTCACAAAGGCGCACCCAGGCATGTCTCCCCAAGGCAATCCCAGAAGTAACTGCTCCTAAGGTGCCTTCCGCTTTGTGAGAGATCAACCTCATTGAAGCATTGGATATGGACAGAAGAGTGGCCAGCTGAGGGGGTGTTCTTTTGAAGTCCACAGCAGAGATGGACTCTGAGAAAGTGTTTGAGAGCAGCTTGGTCATATCTCTCTGAAGCTATGTGAAATGTGCCAGATAATTTAGTGACCTCAGGGTAAAAGTTCCCAAGGCAAAAATATGCTTTCCAAACCTGTCCAATGCTCTAGACTCCCTGTTAGGCAGATGGACATTAGAGATCTGTTCTGCTAGCTCTTTCTTGGTAGCTGCCACTACCACCATAGCATCTACAGGGACCCCTTTGCTCCAGTGTGGCCTGTCAGATGGGATTGCCAAAAACTTCTCAGGTCTCTTTGGAATAGATTCAATGGTGTCCAGCTCCTTCCAGGCCCAATGGGCCAGTAAGTCAATAAGTTCATCCACTGGGGGGGGGTAACCCAAGATGTAGATGGGCCAGAATCAAAAGCCTCCAAAAATACAAATTCCTCTGGTGAGGGGGTTTGGGAAGACCAATCACCTTTCTGTTTCAAGATCTCTAGGATATCTCCAGGGGAGATGTCATCAGGTGGTGACCAGGGGACCCCTCTCCTTTATCAAAATTGGTATCCTCTATGAGACACTCCAAAGGGGAGTCGATGTGTCTCTTTTTACATGTTCTCTTCTGATGAACATTCTCTGTGGGATGCTAAGGTGAAGTCTGAGAAGAGAAGGGAAGTTTCTCCAAATTAACTGGCTGGACACATTGATTCTGGCTGTCCCTCTGGTATAAGCCTGTGCTACTCAGAGTTAGGACCCAACGGTGGAAAGTTTGTTGGAGCCGAGATATGAGAAGGCAGTTTTCTACCACCTCAAAGACAGATGGACTGCAAATGCCAACCTGCCTCCTCGGAGCTGAAACTCCCAAGAAAGACAGACCTGGAGCCTCTCCAGATACGAGCCTAGGAGAAGAACCAGATCCAAACTGTTGAGGGCCAAGGCTGTGAGAGGAAGGGAAGCATCTGACAAAAATCAGAACTGAGCCCATCCCCTTGGATCCAACGCTGACACTTCAGTTCTGAGACCCATTCTGATCCAATGGCACTGGGGCAGAACTGGTCAAGAAAATAGTCTGAGTCAAAGAAGAAGCTTTCCTCAGATTTGACACTGGGCCACAGGGATCTGAGATTCTGGGACTGAAACTACAGGGTGGATCAGAGAAGGAGAAAATATGGCTGCAGAAGTTGTAGGCATACTCATGGATCCAGTAGTGGACAGATTTGGTAAGATGCCCATCTGAATCTGTGCTCTGAGAAACTTTCACATCATCCTATTCATGTCACTTTCTGACAATCTCCTGGATGACGTACAGGAAGAAGTGGAAGGAGGCCTAGAGTGCCTCTTGCGGTCTGAAGCAACCTTGATGGTGGGGTAGGAGAAATGGTCTTATAGCATACTCCAGTGTAGTGCTCCTATAGATAATTCCCTGTTTAGGATCCAAAGGTACAGAGATAGGGCTTATTGTAATGACTGAAGTAAATTATCTCAGATCAGATGGCTTTGCATCCAATGGTTTGGGCTTAGGATCCAAAGGCATACAATCCGAAGTCTTTCTGGACCTTGAAGAAGACTCAGGGGACTTTGTAGGAGAGTGCTTCTTATGCTCTGGGGGAGCTGATTTACTGTGTTTAGAGGGGGTTTGAGCACCTGGAGAAGAAGTAGCTGGTAAAAGTCCTCTCAATATAAATTTGTTGTGATGATCCACTAAGGCCCTGGAATTAAATGTCACACAAATCTTACAATTTGTATTCAGATGATCAGACCCTAAACAATACACACACTCCTTGTGGGCATCCAAATTAGGGATTTTATGCCTACAAGAAGTTCACTTCTTAAACCCTGAGGGTTTCTCTGACATGGTGACAGAGAAAAATCAGCAATAGCAACAGGAACAAGGCAAACAGTAACAGCAAGTAAACAAAATAAGCTATTTTTTTTTAAACAAAAGCTAACAGCAGAGAAAGTTCAAAATATCGACAATGGTAATATCAAGATACTTTTACAGGAAGGGTAGAAAGAGAATACCATTAATGGTAAAGGAGAGTACTATTTAAAATATTAGAAAGGGAGGCAACCTAATTCCAGTGATAACTTGGGAAAGGGAAGGGGAGAAACATTCAAAGACAAGTTTTAAAACAAAAATCTTTACTTGTTGTGTCTTTCGGCTTATCCCGGTTAGGGGTCACCACAGCGGAAGTCCGGTCAGCTAATGTTTGGCAGTGGATTTTTACGTGCCAAGTTACCAGCCCTGATGCACAACCTTCAATGAAGGCACGCCCATTCACGCATGCCTCCACACAGAAGACGCTCTAACTGAGAATCGAACGTGACAACGTCTTGCTGTGAGGCGACAACGCTAACGCAGCACCAAAACAAAAATCTTTACTACTACCCACAAATCCCAAAATTGCTCAAGAGCAAAGGAAGCCTGTGTCTGTTCTCAAAGGTGGCAAATGAGATATAGTTGGTGATACAGCACAGCATTATGGGTACAGAGAGGCTCTCAAGAGCTGGATCCAAAGTCTGAAATAAATGGCCAAGTTAGATATGAGGATCGGATCCAAACACATATGTTGAGGATGAATGAAAAGGACAATATCAGATATTTTGTCAGATTAAAACAGGAAACGGTGCCAATCTCAAGCAATGGGGTTGCTTTTCTAACAATTAGGAAAAGACAGTAAAGCTTCGTTAAAATGCATCTTCACAACACATTTTTGTTCAATACCATACCACTGCATATGCTAAAAATGTACTTTGAATCCAACAACTTCACTCAATGTATTTGTAAAAAGAAGAAAGCTAGAGTGGCCCAGAAAGTGATACTGTCATACAGAGCCAAATGACATTTTAGTTCTTTTGAAACTTATTGCCATGAGCCTCTAATAGTCCAGTAGGATACTGATTTAAAACAGAAATGATGATTTTACCAGGTGGGACTGAGATTTGGTAATACTCATCTTGCAGACTTGAAGGTAGACTTTACTGCAACCTTTGATTTTTCAAGTAAGGTACAACCAATAGCCAATGGCTAAAACATGAAAAGCTAGCAGTATGGACTGATCATAATATAATTAAACAGTGACTAAATCAGATTATTCATTTGTTCTATTTATACTCTGACTACTCTGACTACTAGGATGTCCATCTAAATTCAAGCTCATTTTCACTGGAGATCTGGAGAAAAATGCTCCAAACTACAGCATATGTACAGTTACATACATTGTGATGTCCCTTCTCTGGGCCAGTGATCAGGGAGCCTCAATCCTCACCAGTTGCACTGGTGGGGAGCATTCACTGTGAGAAAAATATATACACACAGTATTTTCAGATGCAGCTCTATGCACCAAGTAAAATCTCCCTTAAAAGCACACAGGGAATGCACACTCTAGTCCTGGGGCTGGGCTTTCACTCCAGGCACTAAGTAAGATTTCCCACTGACCACTATATTGCTGGGTCCTTAGCAAGGGTTTCCAAAGCCAAGGCCTCCACCTCCCTTTCTGTGAAATCTGTGCTCTCAGTGTCCCTGTTCAACGTAGCTGTCACACACATTCTTTGAGATTTGATTTTTACACACACACACACACACACACACACACACACACACGCACACACCTGGGAAAGACGAGCACAGCTTACCCACTCTACCACCTCTACCCAGACTATAAGGTAGATTTACTGACACCAGAATTCCTGAAGCCAGCTACTTTAAGAGTATTACCAGGGTACCCAATTACACTTACTAAAATTAATACTTATACAGTGTCTATATTACATCATCAAACGCTTAAAAAAGTGAACGTTGAATAATCGACCCCATGTAAGTGAAAGCTTACAATCTCGAAAGCTCAGAACAATAATTTTTTTCCAAGGGAAAAAAAATTGCTGTTCCAAAAAAAAAAAAAAAAAAAAAAAAAGAGAGAATACATAAAGTGGGGGGCTTCGTCCACCACACCCCCCCTACTTAAATATACCAACAAGATCGCACTACAGTGTCAAAAACAGCAAAGTAATGGAAGCGGCCAAGCAAATTCTTTCCATGGGAAAGAATTTTCTTAAAAGCCGCTTCGCTATTTTGCCTTTTCGTTGTTTTAAGTTTGACCTAGACGCATTCGATAGAATGCGTCTTCGGTCATCTAATAGGAATCCCTTATACAAATGGTAGTGTTTAACCAAGCAGCAAGACTTTCAGGAACATGGAGCCACAGTGCCACTAAAATCAATGCAAGTACTCTCAAAGGTTAAATATTTTCAAAAAGACCAGTCACAATGAAAAGTTTAGATATAGTTAATAATAAATAATAATAAGTAAAAAAGAAGCCAACCAGTGCTACTAGTCCACAAAACACTCGAAACAAAGCACTGTTACTGCAAACTGGATTCAAAGTATTTCCTTTATTGTAAAATCCTTAAAAACAGATGATTGAGCGCTTTCTTCCCTCTCAAGCAGGGATTTCATCAGAATCTGATGAAATCCCTGCTTGAGAGGGAAGAAAGCGCTCAATCATCTGTTTTTAAGGATTTTACAATAAAGGAAATACTTTGAATCCAGTTTGCAGTAACAGTGCTTTGTTTCGAGTGTAATAATAAATAATAGAAAAGATACTGAATATCTATTTACAATAAACACCAGAGTTTCAATCACAGGAAATATAAAAAAACAACACTGATGGAAAGACTCAGACAGATACAGAAAAAACATTTAGCTAATCTCACTATATTTTTTAACTGGCTGAAGAATTACTGTTCCCTAGCTACTTACTAATGAAAGGAAGATGAAAGTTGATGAGTGTCTTGTCAGGTTCAAAAACAGAGTGCACACCTCACATCTCTCACTAGTACTCAAATACAATGTCAGTGCTAGCTACAGGAATAACATCCGATCTGGTCACCTGACTCTATGGTTCCCACACTACCTTCTCACTAAAAATTAAATCAGGATCTGGCACTGCTGTATCACAATGCATACATAGAATTTTAGCTAAGGTTTATCACATCATCTGGAAACTGTAAAACAATTCCAACACTTCCACCCTTCCTGCAGAAACTAACAAGCCATTCTCTGGCACCCCAAGGTAACAATTAGTTCACCACTACGAACAATAGAGCAGGATCCCAGCCCAGGCCTTTCACAGACATTGTGTGTCTGAATGCAGTCAGACCTGTGAGATAAAATCTTTATGGTCTAAACCAAGTCATTTAATTTCAGTAATTTAATTTTAATTAAGGTTAGCTGGGCTGAGCTTAACCTCTTCCCTTCCAGTATCCTCTGGTAAAAATATATACATTTCATCAGTTACAACAATACAGTCTGAGACACATGTACATTTCTTTTCTGTCCAGCAGGACCCACTGTTGATACATTTTTAACACAAGCAACTTTACAAATGCATGTTTAACACATGCATCTGTACAAATCAGTTTGATATTCAAATGACATATAGTTCTTTACAAAACTACAGCTAGCTAAGCTGGCATATGTTATTCATGCAATGCCCTGCTCCCCCCGGCACAGTTGGGACTACCTCACATCATCCATACATCTAGCAATACACACATATAATACTGCATCTTAAATATAAAATAATTAACCATTTAACATAAAATCCAGTAATGCTTACAGTATTAGTATTTATACATAATGGAAATTACAGTATACAAAACTGTATGCTTGAATATACTGTGGAATTTCACAACAGTATTTTACATATAATCTAGGTGGCACAGTGGCACAGCAGATAGTATTGTTACCTCACATCAAGAAGTTTCCTGGTTTGATTCTCGGCTGGAGAGCCTTCTGTGTGGAGTCTGCATGTCCTCCCTGTGTTCACATGGGTTTTCTCTCACATTCCAAAGACATGCAAGTAGGTGGATTGGACATATCAAACTGGCCATAGGTGTGAGTGTGCATGTGAGCGTGTGGTATGGAAGAACTACTGTGGCAGGGCTAGCCACCTGGCAGTGTAAACCTTCGCTCTAGATGATTGTCACTGTTGAAGTGACACCCTGACCCCATATGCAAAAATGGGAAAAGGGGTTGTGGAAAAATGGATAACAATTACAGCAGACAGCTTCTGCTGTAAGTTATTTTGAAAAGGTTTGAATTGTGTTACATTTTTGTGAACCACTACACAGCATATACTAGCTGATACTGTTACAAAATAGATACATTTTCTATCATGAGATTATAAAGTACAAAGTACAACAGACATTTATATTAAAAAAAAATTATCAGGAGACACACTTTTTGACATACCCATAAGAACAATTGCTATTTGCAATACAGTTCAACCCATATAAAGTATTAATCCCACCTGTGCTTTTACTTAAAAGATATTTGTATAATGGAAAAGAGTCTTTATAGCGTAATTAAAAAACAAATAACTGCTTCATATTTACCCCACTGTACACAAATTATACCTATCAAGTGTGGTGGAAAGCCATTTTGTAATGTTTAATCAGTGCATCTCATGTTAAAAACAGAAATGTTTATAAAATTTCAGAGAAAATATATTCTGTCTTAAACTAGCTTTGTCAAACACTGGCAGGTCACTTCACTTTTGAAACATGGTTCTCATTTACAGGTAATACAGGAAAGTACAGTTGTGTAAAATCTTACCATAATGGTAGATGTCCTTGCCTTCACTGCTGTAGGAATCTTTGGACTGACTTTTAGTCTTTTAGCATTTACTTTATCGATATTTTTTATTTTAATAAATAGTTTTCCATTGTGGTTGTTTGTTTTCTTCTTTTTGTGATTATTTTACTGGCTTAAGACCTTTAGCAGCTAACAGGGATTGTTATTTTACTAATATATTCTTAACATATGGGAAGAGTGCCAAAGTTCAAGAGGAAACTTGCGAGGGGGAAGGAGCGGAAAAGACCCCTAAAAGGCCATGAAGCATGGCACTAGCAAAACCAGCCCTAGCTCTAGAGATACCATCCAACTTGTAGTGCTTGGTAAAGGTATGCACAGAAGTCCAGGTAGTTGCTTCAGGGATAGAATTATTATCTATGCCCTTGAAAAAAGCACCAGAAAGCCACAGCTCTAGTGCAATGAGCCTTAACTGAAGAAGGAAGGTGCTTGTCATAAAAAGTGTAAAAAATAAAATAGCCTTAGAAATCCAAGAAGAAATAGTTTGCTTGGATACAGCAAGTCTCAAAGATCTAGGATGAAAAGAAACAAATAACTGATTGGATTTTCTAACAACCGTAGTCTTATCCAAATAAACCCTGAGTTACCTATGCATGTCCAAAGTATGCATCATTCTCTCACTGCCAGATTGTGGAGAGGGGGAAAAAGTAGGCAGATCAATGGACTGATTAAGTGATAGCTCATTAACCACCTTAGGCATAAAAGAAGGGTTAGTGCACAAGGACATCCTGTCCTCATGAAGGATCAAAAAAGGAGGACAAGCCATAAGGGCCTGGAACTCAGACACCCATCTGGCAGAAGTAAGAGTTAACAAAAGAACAGTCTTCCAGGAACAATGTTGCAAGGAAGACAAAGCAGAAGGCCCAAAAGGAGCCTAAGTCAACTTTTCTAAAACAAAATTAAGATCCCAGGAGATGAGTAACAGGCTTCCTGGGAGGTCTAATATTACGGGCACCTTTAAGAAATTGTTTCACCTCAAATCTAGAAGCTAAAGGAAGAGAAAAGGGCAAACGAGCAGAGATACCTGATAAGTGGGCCTTAATAGAAGAATAGGTCAAACAAGCATTGAGCAACTCAAAAAATAAGAGAGAACCAAAGGAACATCCATAGTAAGTGGGTACAGGGAATGAGGGAGACAACTAATATAAAACCTCTTCCATTTGGATAAATAGGATTTCCTAGTAGTAGGTTTCCTGACCTCCTGCAAGACTTGGAGCATATCTTCAGAAAAAAGCTGCCTATGAGGAATCAAAATCTTATCACCCGCAGTGTCAGTTGAAGCATGGACAGGTGGGGATGGATGAGAGATCCCTTGGCTTGTGCGATTAGATCAACCCTGTGAGGTAACTTGTGATGATTGTCCCTGGCTAGATGCAGAAGTAGCGGAAATCAGTGCTGTCAATGCCAAAAGGGAGTCACCAACAAGATTGTGGGAGCATCCTGTTGAATTTTGAACAGAACTTTTGGAATGAGAGGAAGGGGAGGGAATGCATAAAGAAACATCCCCTTCAAAGAAAATGAGAGGGCATCCACCTTCCATACCAGATGATCTGGGACTCTAGCACAAAACAGAGGAAGTTATCCATTCAGAGGGGAGGCAAAAAGATCCACTTAAGGAGTACACCACTGGTGGATAATGTCCAGAAACACATCCCTGTGAAGCATCCATTCATGGGACCAAGTTAAGGACCTGTTCAGAGTGTCTGCCACAATGTTCTGACTGAAATGGATATAAACTGCACGAAGAGTCACTTGATACTTGACAGCAAGATCTTATACCAGAAGTGCCATCTGGTAAAGAAGATAAAATCTTGTTCCTCCCTGTTTGTTGATATACCACATCACTGTGGTATTGTCTGTGAACACCTTGAGAGGCCCTAAAAACAGAAAAGAGGAAGAAAGGCCTGAACAGCCAGCAAGAGAACTCCCATTTCTTTGACACTGATGTGCTCCTTCTGCTGACAAAGCGACCACACCCCTGGTACCTTTAGGGAGCCAAATGTCGCCCGCCATTCCATGTCTGAAGCATTGGTGAACAATTCCTGAGAGGGAATAGGAGGATGAAAAGGGATCCCTGGATTCAGAGGCAACTGCTAAATTCACTAGTGAAGATTCTGTCTGAGACAAGGAAGAACAGGAACTACAAAATCTAGAAGCCACACTGACTTCAGAAACCACTGAAACCTTCTCATGTGAAATTTGGTCAGAGGGAGTATCGGAGTGGTGAATGCCCTGAAAGTCAGAGTTCTCAGAAACTCCTTGGTGGCAATGGAAGCCAGAGGAAGAAGAGTGTGAAAGAAAGAAATGAGAGTTGAGGCCTTTGGAGGAAGGTGGGATGTGAGCATTGGCACCATCTGAATCCTTCAACCCTGAAAAACATGATCCTGAGAAGGAGTCAGGGAAGACTTTTTGAAATTTATAGTAAACCCCAGGCTCTGAAGAAGAAAAATGGTAAAATGAGGATTTTGTAAAAGGGTATCCAGAGAGGATGCTTGAATCAGCAGGTCATCTAAGTAAGGAAAAATCTGATCCCTTGAAGCCTTCAAAAAAACAATCACAGGAGCTGGGCATTTGGTGAACACCCTTGGGGCAGTACAAAGGCCAAAGAGAAACTCAGGGAATTGAAAATGCTGGGAAGCAACAGAGAAATGCAAAACCTTTCTGAAAAGATGATGGATCAGAATATGGAGATAAGGATCCTTGAGATCCAGAGGTACCAAATAGGCCTGAGAGAGCAAGAGAGAAAACAGAATCTGAATGGATAACATCCAAAAGGAAGAAACTTTTAGAAAAGTGTTTAGATGAAAGAGGTCTAGAATAGGTCTCCAAGTGCATACTTTTCCAGACACTAGAAACAGTCCAACCCTTTCCCCTTTTGGGGCATTGGGACCTCTGGAATAGTACCCTCAGTCAAGAGGTTTTGAAGAACCTCTGGGAAAAAGGGAACTTGTTCCCAAGGAGGCTGAGGAATGCCCATAAAAGGAGGATTTCCACACCATGAAGTACCCCTGATGAATGATTGACAGAACCCTGAGCGATCTGAAGCTAAACATGAAGAGAAAGAGGAATGTGGCTGGGAAGAGACAGATAGTCATATGGCACCTGGTTTATCCAGAAAGGAAGGCTTCAGAATCCCTGAAAATTGAAGAGTCTTAGCAGGAAGAGCCTGTTTGCCATTCTTCTTACCTTTAGTATAAGGGCAGGATTGTCTATGAACAAAGGTAGGCTTAGCAGGGTAGTTTCTTTGAAATTTAGGCACAGGAGAATCAAACAAATATTTAAGCTGCTGTAAGGCCTTATCATTCTTTCTCTTTCTAAGCGGACACCACACCATAGCTACATTTAATAGAATGACGAATGACTTGCGAGAAAGGCCCTAGCAAGGAAAGAAGAGAAGTTTTACACTCATATTCTAGAAAATCAGAAATCAGTTGACAGGCCTGAGAAAGAAGAGTCAACACATACCTGGACGTATGGGCCTTACAAGTAATAACCCTAAAAGCTAGGGTAGCAGACGTGTAAACTTTTTTACCCAGCCTTTCCATGGTTATCCTTGCCAGAAGGCAATAATTTGGGCGAAGGAAGCAACTGATATGGCTTATCAGAGGCTACAGAATGGTCAGCAACAGGACATTTATACAGAAAATAACAATCCCCAGGCACCCTATAGAACTTATCAGGCTCCTTGGGAGCAAGGGGCAGAGAATCAGATGCATGAGAGGCATTGGAAAAAGCATCCAGCAAAGCAGTCAAAACAGGAGGAACAGACAAAGGTTTAGTTTATTCTAACTGCAGCAACTCATAGTACATCTTATGGATATCAGAGACCTGACCACAATCCCACTTAAAAAAGTCCATCATCCTAGAGAGTGGGTCCCCAAAATAAATTTCCTGAAAAGGAATATCAGGACTAATAAACAGAGTCCTCTTCCTCTGACCCATAGTCCAACAGAGAATGAATTTGAGCAGAATACGTCAGGGATTCATCATCAGAATTAGACTCATCCTCAGAAGAATCCTGTTCTATATGCCTTTTATGGGATGTAGAAGTCCAAGGAGGAGCAGGAACTAAAACCCCGTGAGGAGGCTTTAAGGGCATTAAAGCAGTAAACAGCACCTGAGTGAAGGCCTGCCACCCACTTTGAGTTTCTGTAGAAGCAGAAGAAACATGTTTAATTTTTTGTTTCTTTTTTAAGGGAACATCCCCTCCAAAAAACTGAGAAGGCTCAGACCCAGGACAGCAGTCAATAACCGTAGTAGGAACTTCTTCCCCAGCTAAAATCTGAGGAACTCCCCTAGGCCCCTCAGAAAAACAATCAACCTTGGTTCCCCCTGAACATCTGAGATGGAAGCCTGCAAAGCCTGTTCGGATGTACTGCCACACCGGTCTCCAACATGGTTGAGGCAGAGAAATCTGACAACATAGCTGGGTGAGCCTCCGGGTTTGCAAAGACCTCAGGAGAAACATCTGGCAGAGGCTGGACAGGGGAAGATTCAGGTCATACCTTTTCCACCTTCTTCTTCCCTAATGGCTGACCTTCAGGGTGGGAGATTCCTTCCATTGCATCATTTGAGAGAAGCTTAAGATGCTGGTTCTCAAGATACAAGAAAAGGGAAGAAAATCTACTACAAAGGGTTTTTGGGATAAATGCCTGACAAACTGAACAAGATGTACGGACATGAGAAGCACCAAGACAAAAAAAAAGACACTTATCGTGGTGGGCTTTATGGAGAATCTGTCTCCCACACTGGCATTTATCCTTTCTGGATGACATTAACCTCAAGGAGCATAAAAAGCAAGAAAAAACAAAAACCCCAATGAGGCACTTATCTGCAGCTGATACAAGTCTGTAAACAGGCATAGGTAGTCACTGGAGAATGAAAATGCATTCATCTGGTGGAAAACAGATGCAGGTAAACAGACTGATGGTAAAAAGATACATTCAGACTGGTGGCAAAGAAGTTCTTATTATGGTAGGCCTGAATGTCACCTTTATGCCCTATGCTACAAAAGGAATGTTTGGGTGATGTTTGGCATACCTTAAAGCAACAGTAGTCTTTGGTAGACTAGCTGGACATGGAGCTTCCATGGCAGAGACTCCCACATGTTAAGAATACTGCAGCAATGAATGTAAGGGTTTCTTGTGGATGACAGCACAGTAGAACATGAAGCTGGAAAGTAGTTGTCACACCAAGTATCTAGATGTAGTTATTGTGCACACAGAAGGAAATTACTGGACAGCGACATAATGAAAATTAAATGGACACTCTCCTATGCATAAAGACTGGAGCCAGTGTTTGAACGGAACTTAATGCTATACCTCATTAAGCGTGGACCATTATTGTGTGAGCTTACTTGTAAACTTTTCAGCTATTCTGCTATCTGTTGCAGGTGAGCTTGGTGTAATTGTCTTCAAGGAATGTACAGTTGTGTAAGCTGCACTTACCACAGCAGATGTTCAGATTCCTCACTGCTGCAGTAGCCTACAGCAATTTGGGTTATATACTGTGCAGGATATAACTGCCGGTCAGTCTCCAAAAGTCTCTGGCAACCCTCCACGCATGCACCAGGCTACTATGTCTTGAGACTGAAGGGGAGAAAAGAGTGGCCTAGGTACCGATTTCTTCGGGTCTTTCTTGCCCCCAAAAGAGAGAAAAGTCTACTCATCCTGAAACCCCCCAAAAAAGTTAGGAACACATTATTTTTATTTAAAAAAGTAACTATATATAAAAAACAGGAGATGGAGGTATGGCATATTTACTGCAGCAGAGAGAAATTCAATCAACTACTATTATAAGTGTAACTTAGACAACTGTGCTAAGATTATCATTCTCACTGCTGCAGTAGCCTGTAACTATTTGAGTAGATTACCATAGATTATCCATCCTTCAGGAAGGATGGATTAGGATCCAGGAGCCCCTGAAGTATAGTCATAGCAATGCCTGTCCTGGACCTAGAGAAGAAATCCAACATGTAACACTCTGTAAAAGTATGAACAGAGGACCAATTAGCTGTCTCAAGAATGTATCTAGAGTCCATCCCTTTCCAATATGCTATTGAAGAAGACATTACTCTAATAGAACATGCCTTGTTTCTGCTTGGAATAGATTTGCCATAATGTGAATAACAAAAATAGCAGGGGACACCCTTGCAATAGTCAGTTTTGACTCTGGTTGCCCTTTCTTTGCCTTATAACAGGAGATAGCTGTTCAGCTTTCCTAAAGGATTATGTGTCAACATAATACCTGAGTTGCCAGTGCATTTCCAGAGTAAAGAGAATACCTTTGCCCAAATATTTAGGTTGTGGGTAGAATGAAAACAGAGATCGATGGCTTGATACAGTGAAACTGTAAAACAACTTGATTCAATGGAACTCTGAAACAATCTTAGGCATAACTAAAAGATTTGTTCTTAAAGTAGTCCTTGCCTCTATGGAAAACCAAACAGGTTTCACCTGCCATGAGACCTTGCAACTCACATACTCCTCTTGCACATGTCAAAACAATAAATAATACAGTCTTTCAAGTTATGAAGCGTAAATCAGCAAGAAGAGCTAGCTCAAAGGAGCCAAAGTTAACTTTTCCAGCAAAACGTTAAGATCCCAAGTAGGTGCCACCTGTTTTCTTTATGGTCTTACATGCAAACCCCCATTCAAGAACTGGTTGACCAAAAACAGGGAAGGAATGTGAGGATCCATGATCAGACATTAAACTGTCTGAAAGATGAACCTTGACAGAGGAATAAGGCAGGATACACAACAGTAACTCAGATATTTAAGAACTAGTGGTACTCAGTTTCTGATTGAGTCCTGGTTATTAGTTCATAGGTTCATAGGTAAGTACCAGGCTAGCTGCCCTTGCAGGCCATTTTAAGCTTAGCTAGTTTCCCTTTTTATGTTCAAAATAACCTCTCCCATATGGCTGTAGATTGGTCTCACCCACGCCATGGTCAATAATTATATATTACCGCTAATGAGAATAACTAGGATCATTCCATAAATAATTTAAGAGAACCCATGCATGGGATAAAGAATTTAAGAGCTGCATCTGTCCATTAGTAGTAAGTGAGGCAGTCCTGGGCTAAATTTTCTGTTTCCTATCCATAGATTTAAGTTGAGCTTGAAAATGGGCAGGCGTGAACTTTGTTTTATGTGGATGTGGAGTCAGTTCCACAGCAGCAGTATTCTCTGCAAAATATATCTATCCCTTCAAACCATTCTACCGATGTTGCAGAAGAGGTTTAGATCCCTAGACAGAGTATTTCTAATGTAATTTGACCTGATTATGTATAGCAAATCTATCAGTAATGGGTTGAAGCATGTCTTATATGCCAGACACAGGTCACCTCTCAGCAGTCTGTAGCATACCGGGTATAGTGAGAGGGCTCTGAGTCAGTCCATGGTGGACATATTGTTTCGACCTTTTAGTAAGGTATCTCTGCAGGCACTACAGTTGTTGCATGTGTCTAGAAAGATACATGCCAAAGGGTTCATTATATTCAATGACTGGCCTAATGTGGGCTGAGTAAAGGGGAGCAATAACATCGCTAGATCTAGACACAATCCCTTCGTTTATAAACTCTGCAATATAGAAGGACTTTCTTACAACAATAGAGACATGTTTGTCAAAAGTTAATTCACTGTCTACATAAGTTCCCAAATCTTGAACAACTAGGTCACCTCTAAAGAGTATATTGTCAGTGTGGTAGTACCTTGGGGAAGATGGATTCCTAAAGGATAAAATAATGCATTTCTTCACATTTAGTATCAGAACATGATTTTGACACCAGTTATTTATTTGAGACAAACCTTTCTGCAGGATGGCTATGTCATTTGGGGATTCAATAACAGCTCCTAGCTTGTAGGCATCTGCAAACTAAGTAATCCACAGCCCTTTGGTATTGGATTTTACTTCAGAAAAGTAGATGCCAAACAGGAGAGGTGCCTGCATAGAACCCTAGGGACTCCACTGGTGACTGGTCTCTTTGTGAAGCACCAACTAGAAAATCTTTTTCACTTACTAAGATAAGATTTCCTGATAGCAGTTTTTTTTGCCTCATTTAGCGCATGCTGTATGTCCTCATAAAGAAGATGGATAAAAGATATTAGAAATGAATCATCCAGGCAGTCAGTTGTAGTTGTTAGAGAATGGAGTATATCAAACTCTGCCATATCTTGTGTGAGTAGATTCAGTCTGATAAGAAGCTTTTGACAATTGCCCTTGACCAATTCCACAAGAAAGGAGAAAATACATTTGTGCAAATAAACTTACCATAACAGTACATGTTTGAATGATCACTGTTGCAGTAGTCTAAGCTATATGGGTTATATCCTGTTAAAAAATAAAAAAATATATGGGTTATATCCTGCTAAGGATATAACAGCTGGCCAGTTTCCAAAGCTTCAGGGCACCTTTCATGTGGCCAAACCATTAGTCAACTCAAGCTGAGCTGACTAAAGGTCAGGTTTGGATACCAAAACTTTTAAAGTGTTTATGCCAACAAAAAGAGAATGGCTAAAGCTCAGAGAAGGAGAATGCTAGAAAAATAATCAAAAATGTCCATACCATGACATAAAAAAAATGCAAAAATGAGGGGGATGGAGGGAAGGAGTGGTTACTACAGCCATGCCCATTCAGACATCTACTGTCATGGAAAGTTTATATACACAACTGTACTATGTTCTTCATAGTGATCACAGCTGTAGTAGCATAAGCTCTATGGATAGGTTACTATTAGCTTAGACAAAAAATTGTAGGAGACAGGATAAGGGGTCCAGGGGGCCCCTGGAGAATAGTCCTATCAAAGCCTGACCTAGACCCAGAAAAATAGGGTCTATATTAAAATGTCGACAGGGCAGAAGTGTGAACACTCATGTTGACACAGCATAACCAAAACGATTAAATCTCAAATGGCCAAAACAGATTTTTTCCTAGGAAATAAAATCGCTGGGTCATTGTCGGGACCTTGCAGTTTCCTCCACTGTATGTGATTGTGATCTCGGAGTTGGTATATTTAAGTAGAGAGTGTGTGGGGGGCATAGCCCCGACATCGTGGGGTGTGGGGGGCGAAGCTCGTCACTTTTTGTCTTCTTTTTTTTTTTTTTTGGTCCAGCCCACTGTTCTGGCCATTAGAGATTTAGTCATTTCGGTTAAGCTGTGTCAAAGTAAGGGCGTTCGCTCTTCTGCCTTGTCGACGTTCTACTATAGACCCGAAAAATAATCTAGTTTATTGTGCTTTATAAAAGTATGCACACAGGACCAAGTTGTTTCTTCCAGAATACTTATAGAATCTAACCCTTTCCAAAAAGCAAAAGATGAAGCCAAGGTCCTGGGAAAATTAGTCTTGCCACTGCCTGGAACAGTTCTGCTGTGGAGGTTGTAACAAAACAAAATAGCATGAGACAACGATTTGGAAATAATTTGTTTTGACACCCATTGTCCTTTTTTCTTACCTTCAGAAGAAATGAACAACTGATCAGAAATTCTGAAAGATTTTTTTTTCTGTCAAGACAGTACCTGAGTTGTCTGTGGACATCCAAGGTATGCAGTATTCTTTCTGCCTCATTTATAGGTTCTGAAAATAAGACAGGGAGATGGATAGCTTGGCTTAAGCTAAACATGGATACAATTTTAGGTATAAATGATGTATTAGTACTTAAAAGACACCCTATTTTTGTGGAAAAAGAGATAAGGTTGATCCATCATAAGAGTTTGCAACTCAGATACTCTTCTTGCAGAGGGCAAAGCAATAAGACTGTTTATTGTGTCAAGAAACTCATCTAGCCTGATGAACTTGTTCAAATGGTGCAAGAGTCAGTCTTTTTAACACAAAATTAAGATCCCAAGGAGGAGCCATTTATTTTCTAGGTTTCATATGCATTACCCCTTTCAAAAACATTTTCATAAGAGACTGCAATGAAAGAGGGGGTATTCATGGGCAGACATGCTGAAATGGCCAACAAATGAACCTTAATTGAGGAATAAGACAGGCCATGGAACAGTAACTCATGCAAATACTGTAGAATCAGAGAAACACTAGCACCCAGTGGGTGGTGATTCTTTTCGTGTCACTAACTAGAAAATCTTTTCTATTTGCTAATATATGATTTTCTAGTAGCAGATTTTCTTACCTCCATTAATACTGGATGTAAGTTCTTGCGAAAAAAAGATACCTAAAGGGCACTACACCGCTAACATCCATGTGGTCAGTTGAAGTTGTCTGGGATCAGGAAGTATCAAAAAACCCTGGTCTTGAGTGAGTTAATCCAATCTGTGAGGAGGTTTGTGGTAACTGCCTCAGCCCATTTCTAAAAGAAGAGAGAACCACTGTTGCATAGTCCAGAAGAGAGTCACCACAATGATCTTTGCAGAGTCCTTCTCAATCTTCAGAATTACCCTGGACATTGGTAGAAAGGGTGGAAAGGCATAAAGAAACATTCCAGTCCACAGAAAAGAAAAAGCATCTGTCTTCCAGGCCTTGCATGAAATTCTAAAAAACAATTTTGCCAACTGATTACTTAGAGTGGAGGCAAAAAGATCTACTTCAGGGGGTATTCACAGATGCATCAAATCTTGGAAAACACCCTAATTCAGTTTCCATTCATGAGGGTCTGTCCTGGTCCTTCTCAGCTTTTCTGCCACATACATTTGCTCTGGCTATATGTAAGATGTCCATAAAGTGAGTTTGTGCTGGAAAGCTATACCTCAGGTTACCACTGCTGGTAAAACAAAAATCATACGAATGAAGTCACCGCAACATCCAGATGTCCACAGAAATGTGAAGTTATTAACAGAATAAATAAGATAAAACAAGTCTTAGCGCTTTCACCTGCAACTGCATTACTAATCACCCAGTGTGATTATTTTGTGTTACCACTGCTGATCCTTATCGAGGGTAAGGTCTGGTTCACCCTTGCTTGTTTATGTACTACATCACTGTAGTTATTGTTGATACTAGAGGTCCTTGGGACTACATATAACTAAGAGAGTTGACAGCATTTGTGAGAGCTATCATCTCTTTTATGTTTATGTGATTTGGTCTGTTTTCTATGTTCCAAAGACCCTGTACTTTTATTTACATTGCCACTACACCCTCAACAAAGTTTGAAGTGCCTGTTGTGACTGAGTGTGTTGGAACACAAGGGGAGAATGAGGAACATAGATTCTGAGAAATGTAGTATCTTCAGCACATGATTTCCCTTTTCACAAATCTTAAAACTGGAATCTGAAAAGTTAAGGAATGTCAATGGATCTTTCTTTTGTGGCATTTTGCAAGATGTAGTATGTGTACTCTAGATGTCATGAGACCTAGAATCCTGAGGAATTCCCTTGCTGTAATGGAAGTCTGAGTGGAAAACCTCAGGAAGAGATCAAAGTGCAGATCTATTTTTCCAGTAGAAGAAAAGCTCTTTGAAGTGAGGTGCCCAGGAGTCACCCCAGAAAAACAATCCAGTGAGAAGGAGTCAGAAAAGGCTTCTGAATGCTCACATGGAATCCTTTACTGTGTAGATCCCTTACCCACGTGAGACCATTGCACAGACTTAGTGGTAACTCTTGGAAATGTAGTCCCGTGTAAAATAAAAAAAAAACACCCAATGCAACAATGATTAGATTACAAAATTTGAGAGTGCAGTTACAATTTAATGCATGGAGTGTGGTGATTACAACGCAATATTCAGTAAAAGACAAACTAATTAAGAGCAAATGACAGAGGTAGAAATAAAAGATTTGTTTCTGGCTGCTGTTCGTACTAGTAATGTGTCCCTAAGTTCTTCTAATGAACTTAAAAAGTTGCTAGAATAACAGGATATGTTAGCATTTATTTTCTAAACTTCATAAACTTTGGAACTCCAATGTATGTTATTACTTAGTGACTTCAGTCCTAAGTGATTTGTCCGAAAACCAGAGATTTTATGAGGAACAAACTAAAAATATGAAGGAATTATCTGGATGTTCTGCAAAAAGTTGATAGGCATGAAAGGTAAAAGTAAGTGTTACATACAGTGCTACACGGCCTTTCTGGCTGTGTCTACTAAATGTTTTACAGCTATCAAAGCCAAAAAAAAACACTTTCTGATTTTTTCCACTTTAACTAGTAGTACATGGAGCAAATAAAGCTCCATGCACTACAAAGAATTATGATCGGGTTTCCGATCATAACCCCATATTATCTATTCTTGAAATGGATGCCAAGATTCACCTCTAGAACTTTGGTCTCAAAGTAAATTTCCTGACATCTGTGTCTCAAACACATACTAAGTAGGTTATGATCAGTGACCTAATTATATGTTTTTATCCTGTCACAGATGACACCCAGGAAAAAATAAGGGCAAGTCTCTGAAAAAAGTCTGTCAAGCTTCAATATTTCCATCTCTGCTCTGCACTGCTTACTTGTAAAGACACCATGCTGTAGGTGGAGTTTCAGAAAAATTAGTTTCAGAATGCCGGTGGGAAGCTCTGACTTAACAATTTCAGCAAGAAAGTAAATAATTCCACCAAAGAAAACAGGCATAACAGTTATCACCACTGTAAATAATACTGCTATTGGAACAGATACAAAACAAAACCAGACACTTTAAAACTGTTATAAATCACTTAAACTATATGGTCACAAGGACTGCTGGCAGAAGGAAACAACTCCTCGTAGTTTGATACACTCAACAGCATTTACTTTGACCTTTCATAATCAATATTAACTGTTTCATAATGGAGGTAGTGTTCACTGAGCTTCAGTACACTCATAATAAGAAGCAAATGCAAAGGTCTGCAGGGTTTTGGAAGAGTTTGTTGAGAAATGGTTTACAATCTCAGGTGCTCAGTAAGTTAGGTTCTGTAGTGTAGTGGTAATCACATCTGACTAACACACAGAAGACCCTGGGTTTGATCAGCAGTGGAACCATTAATGTGAGTAGGGCAGAGTTATCTAATGTGCCAGCAAAGATATGGAAGAGCCATTTTACATGGAGGTGAGGGTTTAGGAAGGATCCATGTAATTACTGGCTGATGAGGCTTACTTTACTTCATAGAAAAAATTTACAAAACATATTAAATAGAAGACTGATAGATATCTTGAGAGATAATCGTGACAAATAAGAATTTAGAGAGGAGGTCCTGCCAGTGATGCCTGGTTCAATAGATACTGGTTGGGAGATTGACAGTTCTTTCACAAGTAACTCATTTTGGTAAATTTGTTGTCTAAAAGATACAACTAACAGCCTGCAGTGTTATATAGCAAGCCTTATACATTTTGTTTGCTTGTGAATAAATAGCTTGAAATTCACATTTGACTCCATTATCTTTGTGAGGACATGCCATGTGCGCCTTTGTTTGTTGTTATTTGTTTAGTGGGTGCCCTGGCACATTCTTAGATGTTATATAGGAAACCCCCATAATGCCCAAATAGGGAGCCTTGCCTCCTGAACTACCTTCCTACTAGCCTCTGAGCTTTCTCCAGTCAGGAAAAAAAAGTACAATTGTGTAAGTAAACGTGATACCTGATGAATCTGGGCATCTTGGGGCAATGCAGCAATTGCCTCATGTACACAGGCAACCCTCTCCTCCTACCACCCAACACTACAACCTGTGAGAGATGCACTTACATAGCCAAACTGGAAGCAAAGCTCTCTTCACCCAAGACTGGACTAGACAGTCAAAAGGAGAAGGTAAACACTTGCACCACACCACACTCATCACATAGTCCCTCAAAACCTACACCACCAAAACACACACATAGAAACACAAAACAAACACCTACATTCATGGAGGCTCTCAATAAAAACCTGCCCAAGCATCAGGGACATCTAAAGCATAAACACAAGCAAACTCCACCCCCCAACACAACCCAAATGACACATAGCCCACAAACTCAGTGTGCCACTCAACCACAGCCCATAAGGCATAACAACGTACTCAACACTCTAGTCATAGGTGACTCTATAGTCAGGCACACTGATGTTCCACTCACTAGACTAAACAAGGAGAAAGTTACTGTCAGCTGCCTGTCAGGTGCCAGGATCCACCACATAATGCATGCACTCAGGTCACTCCACAATAAGTACAAATATGACACTGTCATTGTCCATGTTGGTGTGAATGACCTGAGACGTACCTCCCTGGACTACATGAAAAGAGACATGGAGGAGCTCTCCGATCTTGTATCCCAGGCAGGTATGACCCTAACCCTGAGTAGCATCCTGCCATCACCCAGAATGATACCACAGTACAAGGACAAAATGACTGACTTCAACAGTTGGCTAAGTTCTGGTGTCATTCTAAGGGGATCCAGTATCTGCTGCCTGGGACGACATGATTGACAGACCACGATGCTTTGCCAGAGATGGCCTACACCTGTCACCCTTAGGATTCTGGATTCTGGCTAAGGCTCTTGCCACCCCTATAGTGCCTTTTTTAGGCAAGGTTCAAATGACAAATTCACCACCGTAACAGGTACAAGCAAGCAAAATTTGAGGGTAATGCTACTCAGTGCTAGAAGTCTAAACCTCAAAATGCACTCACTCGAGGCACTCCTTAAAATGGAGAACATTGACATCTGTGCAGTGACAGAGACCTGGTTCAAAGCTCCAGAGAGCATCCCTGCATTATCAGGCTACAATTCATACCATACCATACCTTTCGGCCACCTAACCCAGAACAAAGCACTAAAGGCAGAGGCATGTCCATATTCATTAAGGATATCCACACCTCCAGGCTAGTTGCACAGCATAATGCATCCGAGATTATCCAAGTAAAACTAACTCTGGGCAAGACCGCAATACAAATTGTAGCTTGCACCACCCCTCACCATGCCCCAGGATTCCCACTCCTCATTTCTTGATACACTGGAACGTATTAGGGTACAACCCAACACCCTAATAATGGGCGATTTCAACTACCCCACCATTAACTGGGAAAACTACTCATGCACCAACTCTTTTGCTCAATGTTTTCTAGAATTCATAAATTCCAACGCCTTGGATCAACTTATTCACACCCCCACCAGGTCATTACCAACATGGGAAACTGGTGTTCCACACCAGAGGTCAATTCCTCGTTGGTCAGATCCGACCACAAGCTAATCAGCCTAGACATCCACATCCCACCCCCACCCACAATTAGGGAAACAATCGTAAAAAACTTCTCCAAAGCCAACTTCACACTTCTTAAGACAGGAGTTGCAAACTTCATGACACCCATGCAGATGGACAATAGAGGTATGACTGCTGAATCCTACACAAATGCACTTCATAAGCACTTACACGAGTGCATGGATCATGCCATCCCTAATAGAACCAAGAGGTTATCTTCCAAAAAAAGGAAGCCAAACTGGTGGTCCTCTGCCATAAACAAACTCTACAACAGAAGAAAGAAACTGTTGCAAAAAAGAGTAAAATCCCATGACTGGAGGAACTCCCTGGTCAACCTCAGTAAGAAGCTGAGATCCCTCATAAAATCCTCCAAAGCTAGTTACGAAAACAAAATTGCCACTGACTCTAAAGGAGTAACCAGGAAGCAATGTGAAGGGAAGAGGGGAAGATGGAATAGCAGCCTGAAATGTAAGAGTTTAATTTTGGAACTTTTATGAGCACTTTGAGAAGAGATAGATCCAACACAGCTTCCCTCAGTTTAGGGTAATATGAATATTTCTTCGGTGGGATTTTAGAACTGGTTCTGTGTCACCTTGGGATATAATTTGAGAAAGAATGGGATGAAATAGATGAGTTTGATTCTTCCAGTGTGAAGGTACTTCAAAGTTTAGAGGGAAGGAGTTCCAGTGTCACCTGTATGATCTATTTCCTGTACCCGGGAACCTGTTGCGATTTGTTTGCAGACAAGAGGAAAGAAGAAAGAGAAAATTTGTTTGCTAGTTTGTGTGGATGGCCAGGATGGGGGGGGGGGGGGGGGTTGGAACAAATACAAACTCATGCAGTTTTCTTGGTATAGGAGAGAGTTTGGTTTCCAGTACCTTTTTTGTTTGACTCCCCTCGCCATTCTTTCTCATACTGATGTTTTCCATATTTTTGTTCTGAGTGTTTCAAAGATTTCCTGAAAAAGGGTTCAGGACTAAAGGGTTAGTTCCTGCTGTACATTCGAATAAGTGATTGAAATTTCTGCTTAATCTTCTGAATAAGTTTTCCTTATTCAAAGCATTTTAAGACTTCAGCTGAGGAAAAGCCACACAAAACGTTTTTGTCCAGTACAGCATTAAAGATCTGGGCCTCTACATCCTCAGGAAGATTTTGCGATCTAAGCCAAGCATATCTATACATATAAAATCTCATGACAGCGGCCGTGGAAACTGCATTAGCAGAATTATATGAACATTTCATGAGAAGAGACCTAGGAACCAAGTGTAATATATCTGAATGGTTGCATGGAATAGAACTTGGGATTCCATATTTGATTAATGGATTGAATGAGAGAATCATGAGGGGGTGGAGAAACAAATCGAGAACTACTTAGCCGAAAGGGAGGAACATACAGCAGTGATGAGACAGATGTCATGTGAAGAAGTGTTGGCTAGTGTAATACTGTAAGGGTTACTTTGTTGGCTGGTTCTTCTAAAGCTTGTTGAATATGTGATGACAGTTTAAATATAGTGTCACTGTTCTTCCATGACAACATTCTACTTGTGTTAAAGCATTAATAAAGGACCTGATAGTTTGATAAAGGTTGCCCTCATGAAGTCTAATAACTTCATTTTTTGACTAACTATATACAGTTAAGTTGAGAGTGTTCTTCTACTGTTTTACATTTTTCCACTTGAGAAGAAGGAGTAAATATTAGAAGCTTCATGTAAAGTGTGTCACCGGCTACAGTATCTCCCTTCCCTTCCTTTCCTCCTTGTTTATATATTTTGTTTTGTTACCTTGATCCTTTCCATAAGTCAGAGGACTGTAACTCCTGCTGTCTATATTGTCAGATCAAAGACTGGGCTGAGCAGCACCCACACCGACTTAAATATATGAATCAAAGAGGACGCCCTTAGCTCATGCATTTATAACAGAGTATATATCCCAGGGAAATGACCTTGGTCTGGTTTTAGTATAGCTCTAATTACTGGATCTTTATAGTGCAAGAAATCTGCCATGTGCAGTGATATCATCACTGATGTGACTTATAGGGCATTGGTCTTACTCCTATAACATGGTGATGTATATCCAGACCCGGCAATTGCTGAAATCTATTTCACATTGTTAAGTCTTTTGCAAAACCCTAACCCCAAAAATGTTTTCTTTTCAAAGAGTATTTTATTAGAATTTTTTCAAAACTGAAAGCTAACCGAGTAAAAATACTGCTGAGCTTCAACATCAACTTGGTTTCTGTCCAATGTTTATTTAGTGAATGCAGTGCCATTGATTCATCTTAAGCCAGTACTCTCAGCATCTATGTATCCAGTGGGTAAATCTTCCATCCTAGGAAGGATGTAGTGCAGTGTGCTATGTCATTTTTCTGCATCAGAATGCAGAAGAAGCTGAAGCCAAAAATGCACACAATAGAATGCATGCTAAAAAAATCTGTGGTTCATGCCCTTTTTCCTAGAGTGGTGTAGCAACATGGAACTGGCTAAAAAATGCACCCCTTCCATTCCCTCCCCAGACTTCCTGTCTGGTCAGATGACAGAGGCTCATGTCCTGCTGCAGCATATGCTGAAAGTGTCCCCTGTAACAGTGCAGTCCAGGTGGCAAACTGCAGTTGAAACAAGACCACAGCAGTGAAGGAAGTAAAAGGAATGAGGGCAGTTCATGTTTGGCTAAGGCCATAGTTAAAATATATATCGTATAAGAAAGGTCCTCTGAGTGCCTAGCTTTCAGTACTCAACCTGCCTGCAATAATCATTCCAATATAAAAAAAAACTAAACTTTTTAAATTACAGTTTTACCAATATTTTTCAAGGTTTTCTCTTTTTAAACAAACTAGTATTGACTTACAAGCTTTAGCTTTGCTAAGATAATATACACAAACTTGACAGTCTTTTTTATAAACACTGACAGAACAATTTAACTTTGATATACACTTTATTACTTTGTTGTGCAAAATGCAAACGATAGGATCTTTGTTTTTCCATGGATGCTGTGGCTTTCAATAAGGAATGGGTCTCTTGGGATATCTTATCCATGTTTGGTTTTACCATTCAAGAGGGAGTTAACAAGAAAGCTACAGCAGCAGCTGAAGAGTCATTAAGAAAACTTGGACTAACATTTATATGGCAGCAGAAATGCATTGGTGGAACTTTCTTTCCCAAAAGACACATTTCCCTTTGCAATTTCCAAGTCCTTTTTTTAATGATTTGAGCACGGATGTTTCTAGAAAGCAACTACTTCCTGTGTTGACATTAATGATTTTCATTTCAGCAATTTCTGTTACAGGGTACATCAACTTTAAAAATGTGATAAAACAATTTTACTAACAGTACAGCTGGAGGGACAAAAAGATACCTGAAAAAAAACTGTTTCCATGAACTTTACTGCAGTGTACACACACTAATCTGGAAACATGTCAAAGGAAAACATTTCCATTTAGTTCCTGGTACAAGAGCAGTTTCTTCATGAAGCTGGTATGTTTAAAGAATGATGTTTCTGAAGTGGACATTTCAGTAATCTAAAAGAGTCGAATTGCTGATATTTAAAAGTGTATCACAAGAAAATGTTGAAATATTAGATCTATAAGATAGGCAGGGAGCCAGCGGTGATATTTCCCTCCAAAAAGAATAGCAGCAATATCTTCAGTGTAGTTTATTTTATATAATCACAGGATCATACTCCTCAACTGTCCCTGATTTTGCCTCATATTTTTGTTCTGTCCCTCATGACATGATTGATATTCTAGTAAATTACTCAGGATTACAGTAAGTGAATAATATCAGACATTAGAGTTCATACTTCTTGTTCAAAAAATACACACAGATACAAAACCTACTGTTATAGTCATTTTCTAAGTGAACTGGAATAATATTTTAAAATTGTCTCCAGTTTTGGGCAATTGTCCAGAATTCATGAGCAAAGAAGTTGAGAGTGCTCAGACAGACACAAAAAGAAACAGGAAAAAAGAGAGGATAACACACATCAGATATTATTCTGGAATGATTTTATTTTTATGAGAGTCAGCAAACAGCACTTTTCAAGCCTTTTTTTTCTTTCTATTTTTTTACATGTCATGAAGTCTCGCACGGCTCATAGTTAGGTCCTGGCTTGTTTTTAATTAAAATTGTCAGAGAAAATGACATTGCCCATCATTACAAAGGAGTTTTGCCAGGTAGATTTTCCTAGTATGACAAAGCAGGGTTGCTGGCATCAATAATGGCACATCATTTGAAGTTAGAATGAGGCCAGAGTGTAGAAGACCATTGGTCCAACATAGCAGGTGTCTTATGTGCTGTTTACAGCCTTACATGTTCCAATATCCACTTATCATTTTCAGGTTCACCGAGGAGCTAAAGCATATCCCAGCAAGCAACTGGTGTAAGACAGAAACCTAATCTTGCATGAGACATCAGTTCTTTGCAACAGAGAGAGATGAGCAATACAGAGAATTGCTACTTCAGCTGCAAACATATTTTTGAGGGCAACATACAATACCCTGAAAAAACCCACATGGACAAAGGGAGGGGATGAAAGGTACTTTAGCTGGGAATTGAACTCGCAAACCAGGTAGTGTGAGCAGCCAGCTTAACTGCTGCATCACCCTACTGCTCATGCTGCTGAAAGCAGTACTTAAACCTGAAAAGGCTTACTTATTGTATCACTGCTAATACTTTAAAAACAGGTACGTAAAAATGATTTTGAAATTTGTACTTCATTTTAAAAATGAACTTCTCTGATAAATACTTGTACTGCACAGCCCCCAAATTCCACAAGTATTGTTCCCAATTTGACCCAATTTATGCATCATTCTAAGTGGTGCATATAACAACAGACACATTTGTTCAGGGAGTCACATATGCAGCTCTTTTGACTGTGCTATAATAATATTGAAATATTCAAAGTTTTAATTTATATGACTGCTATCATTATGGGGACTTGATTGAAACAAATGATGGCAGATATGTAGAAAGGAAAGATGAAGTACAAGTAAAAGAACTGGAAAAATCTGAAACTTTACCTATTTCATCATTCTTCCATTCATTTTCTGATACCTAGTTTATCCTACTCAGTGTGAAGGGAGAGCCAGAGTGCACCCCATCAAGCAGCAGGTGTAAGGCAATGAATCACATCTGGATGGTGCACTAATCCATCAAGGAATGCGTACACAGACATGTTCACATTGCACACAAAACAATGATCAATTTGGAGGCTCACCAGTTTTTCCTGTCAACATGATAATGCTGAATGGAGGCACACAGACATACTCCAAAGGTACATCTGTAATCAAAACTGTTAGCATTGCAAGACAACCATCCAAATGCTTTGTAACACATGAAGTAAAAGAAAACTGAAATAGCCTGAGAAATATCACCATTATAGACTGTTTTTTTCTGAGAGCACAAGGACTTCACTCTTTCCAGAACAACAGCGATACCTTTACACACCAGCATTACACCCAGTGATATAGTTAATAGTTACATCTTTCTGTACTAGGTGTTTGGCTAAGAACACTCATCACTACAAGGGTGTACAGAGTGGCAGATAGCACAACATTTGCTGGGACAAGAAGACGAGTTAAGGATGGACATCAGTTAGTGTTTATCTGGAGAATATACGCACAAAATTTATATCATTGTGCTCCACCACATTTTTATGTATTTATTTATTCACAAATTGTGAACGGCATAGTCTTTAATGAGCTGCAGGCAAATTCCACTTAAAAGCTCATGCAATTATTCTAGATAGTCTTGTAGCAAATACACATACTGATACATACATGTCAAAGTCACTAGTTTAAAATTTCTACTAAGGTAATTTCTACTAAGGTTACTGCAAATACACATATTAGTATATGCACATCAAATTCACTAGCTCAAATTATTTTATGCAAGATTACAGCAAATGTATATATTAGTATAAATCAGACAGTAGTTTGGCTACAAAAGTAAGCTCATCTTAAGAATAGAATGAAATAAATGCTTGTTTTTTACACTACAGTGATCAAATACAGTATTATAGATAATGGTAAACAAAGTCTGGCTTTTATTGTGGGATTAGTTTTTGCAGCTATTTAAAAGGATAACAGATGTGCCCTGAGGTAATTTTTAAAGACCACTGTAGAAGGGGGCTCATATGATGCATTTTGGTAGTCTGTCTCAAAGACAGGAAATATAGTTACTATAGGTATTGTTGTCTAAAGCACTACTGGAGGGGGAAATTGGAATGTTTAATTGTTCATAGGTAAATACTAGGCTATCAGTCTGCAGACTATTACAGGCCTAGACAATACCCAGAAGTCTGAATAAAACCCTGTACATTGTTATGGTGAGGTAAAGACCTTAGCCATTATACAAACCCCGCCAAGAATCAAACCCTGCACTTTGTGTTTGTGAGGTAAATAAACAAACAAAAAAAACCACTCACAGATACGACTAGTGCACTGGCCCAAAAAGTAGTAAGTCAAACAAAACAAGGAGCCAGCACAAATCCTGTATAAAAATAGTGTATTTAAAAAATACACAGATGCATCTGTGTATTTTTTAAATACACTATTTTTTATACAGGATTTGTGCTGGCTCCTTGTTTTGTTTGTGAGGTAAATGCTTTGAGCATTATGCAGGCACTAACCCCAAGAGAATGAATCTCAAATAATTCCAAACTACTGTTAGACCACAACAGTGCAGCTTTGTCTGCTTACTCTGTCATGGGTAGGCTGTCATAGTGCTGTAACATATCTTTAACAACTAGTGTGAATGACAGGTGCCCAAAAAGAGAGTCCTGGGAGATATCATGCATCCCCATTATCAACAAGGACGTGTTACAATCCAACTTCACCTTAAATTTAACCTAGTCACTCCTTGGTTCCTGGGACCAATTGACTGAGACTCAGCTGAAGCAGACGATGTGAACTGCATTAAAGAAGTTTAAAAAATACACCAGTGCACTGACCATTGCTTATATCTGACAGAATCGGGCTTGTAAACTGTGACAATGCAATTTAACAGCATGTTACAGTTATAAGTCATGTTGTTTACAGACAACAACTTAAGATCTTTCACATTCAGACAACAGAGTGTGTACAACCTTTTTAAATATTTTAAGCACAGGATTAATTACAGAGGTATGTTGGCAACTTGCAACTATACCATTGTATTAACTTATGAAGATGAACTAGAAAGCAAATTTCCACTGCCTGTGTACATTCCATTCATTGAAGATCTGTTGTTTATCAGCAGTGATATAGGGGTTCTTCACCTGGGAGTGAATCAGCTTTAGAAAGAGAAGTGGGACATCATGAACCCCTGTATGGCCGTGACTTTTGTACCTTTATGAAATCTTATTACTATTATTTTTTTAATTTTATTCATCTGATAAGACAATAAGGTCTCTATCCACAAATCTCATTTTAGGAGAGAACCAAGAGCACTCTCTGATTATGTGACTTGTCAGAGACCCATAATAGAAAAATGAAAAGTGAGGACATCAAATCTGGACTACAGGACCACGCTCATAGCCTTAATCCTTTGCATCAACGTGCCAAAATATCATTTTACACTCTTTCTTCTAAAGATCGGATTAGTCCGTGTGGTTAGGTTATTACCTGATGGAGGTCTTTGATCAGGCATATTAAGTAAGAGCTTCCATTCTAAGTTGATGTCATTAAAATGCAATATCTCAGCTTTAATGTGTTAAAAAAATCTATTTTTATAGCTGAGGAGGGATGTCCAGTGCAACTTCTGACAAAATATAGACACAGCCTATGGCAAGTAATTTGGTTTTATCTGAACTACATGAATAAAAATTCTTAGATTCCCACAGGAGCATAATGACAGTCAAAGATGTTTGTTAGACTGTGTTCTATCTTATATATATATAGATATATATATATATATATATATATATATATATATATATATACTCAAAATGCTCCTCTGCTACAGTTTGCTGTGAGGGAAAGGTTAGTTTGCTTTTTATTTGTTGTATTTTGTATTACTTTTTTGCCTTTTTCTATTGTATACTGTGATTTGTTTTCTTTACACTGTGTTTTACTTGTATTCTGCTAATAACTGCATATTAAAATTTGAAAAGAGACCACAGCTCTGTCTCTTGTCAGTCAGACAGAAATTAGAACAGGTCAATTAAGGAGTCACAAATAAGTTAGAACAGGTCGGTTAAGGTTAATCATCTGTGAACTGAGGAGCTGGAGCTAGGAACTAAACCTTCTATTTAAGGGATAAAATAAAACATTTCAGAGCCTTACTGGAAAGGCTCACCCAGGCTTTGTATTACTTTATTGCCTTTTTCTATTGTGTATACTGTGATTTGTTTTCTTTACACTGTGTTTTACTTGTATTCTGCTTTTAACTGCATATTAAAACTTGAAAAGAGACTGTAGCTCTGTCTCTTGTGAGTCAGACAGAAATAATTTTTCACCCTACCACCCGGTTACTGTTGTGTTTTTAAACACCATTGAATTTCTAGTTGCCTGCCCCTTATGTTAATTTGACAAGATACTTCATTTCCTCTCTGCTTTTACTGGCTGGTGTGAGTAAGCACAAAATTATCATTTTGTGAAATCACTCCCCTTCAACTATTTAAATTCATTGGCCATTCTATTGTATTCCATAGTACCAGAATACAAAAGTGACCACCCCTTTCAAGCTATCTTGCTGTTTTAAAACTAGTGACTCTCCACTAAAACTTAACATTTTAGACAGGTAAAACTTAAGTTACTTACTTTCACATCTAACTGCTTTAGTGCACACTGCAGTGTTTAAGATAAACCATTTTTTCATCTTACCTTTAAGCATCTATTGCAAGAACACTAGTTATTGGAGATCCCACATTCTCAGTAGTCATCTTGGGATTACTGCTTCTGTTTTTTCCTGGTGAGAGAAGGAGTGCAGTTTCATTATTTCCTGGAGACTGCTGATCACCAGAAAGCTTAATAACTGCTTTATAGGTGACAGCTTCGAATCTGCGCTTATATTCTGATCCTGATGAGAGTAGGAGCAGAGTGCATTGATTGGTCGGTGAGTGAGTGTCTGTGCTTAATGTGCCTGATTGGTCTGCTTGCTATTAGAGGCATCTACTAGAAAAAGGCTACAAGCCTGCAGACCCTTGCATCATCTGAAACAAGACTGTGGATCACCAAACAGGCCATGGCCTGCTTCTCTTCTTGGTATTGGTTATTGGTGCTAACATTCTGCTTCTGGTGAGAGAAGAAGCAAAGGAGAAATGCATCCCAATAGAGTGAAGCTGTGCTGAGACCAGCATTACTGGTAGCCAGGCAGTAGCCATTCATACAACTCTCGTCTTTTCATCATTCTTGACAAACTAATTCTTTATTTTTCAGTAAGTACTGCTTGATTTCTTTCTAACTTCAGAATATCTGTCTAAATACTTCAACTTTAATTTTCAGGGTCTACATATTAGTGTCCCCTCAAGTGTTTGGCAGTGCTCTGTACAGACTCAGACACCTTGAGTGACATTTTTCCTATAAAAGAACTATATAAAGAAACAGCTCCAGTACTTAGTAATAATGATCATCCCTCCTGCATGTCTAAAGGCCAGTTCCCTGTGCTTTCTCCTATTAACCTTGTGAACTTGGGCATTCTGAGGTACTGTAGCAACTGCCTCATGTACACAGACAACCCTCTCTTCTTACCTCCCAACACTCAGACTTGTGAGAGATGCACTTATATAAACAAATTGGAAGCCATGCACTCTCAAGCCAAGACCGGAATAGCTGGTCAAGAGGAGAAGATCAACACCTGCATCATACCACATGCAACACATAGCCCTCCAGAACACCCACCATCACAGCTCTCACATAAAAACACAAACCACACACCCACCTTCGTTGATGATCTCAATAGAAAGCTACCCAAACTTGCTCAACCACCACAACACAGCACAAACCACAAGACACATAGCTCACCTACACAGTGTGCTCCTCAACCTAATCCCCTAAGGCATAACAGCTTGCCCAATACACTAATCATAGGTGACTCGATAGTGAGGCACACTGATGTCCCACTCAGTAGGTTGAATAAGGTGAAGGTAACAGTCAGCTGTCTATCAGGTGCCAGAATCCGACATGCACTCAGGTCACTCCACAAGTACAAGTATGACTCTGTCACTGTCCATGTGGGTGTGAATGACCTGAGACACATCTCCCTGGACTACATGAAAAGAGACATGGAGGAGCTCTTGGATTATGTGGCCCAGGCAGGTATGACCCTAGCCCTGAGCAGCATCCTATCATCGCCCAGAATGATACTGTAGTACAAGTAGAAAATGACTGACTTCAACAATTGGCTAAGTTTCTGGTGTCATTCTAAGGGGATCCAGTATCTGTCTGCTTGGGACGACATGATTGACAGACCTCAATGCTTTGCCAGAGATGGCCTGCATCTGTCACTCCTGGGTTTCTGGATACTGGCTAAGGCTATTGGCACCCCATATAGTGCCTTTTTAGGTGATGTTCCAAAGACCAAATTACCACCATAACAGGTATAAATAAATGCAATCTGAGAGTCACGCTGCTCAATGCTAGACGTCTAAATCTCAAGATCAGCTTGCTCGAAGCACTCCTCAAAATGGAGAACATCGACATTTGTGTTGTAATGGAGACCTGGTTTAAAGCAGCAGAAAGCACTCCTGCACTACCAGGCTATAACTCATTCCACACCTTTCGGCCCCAGAACATGGACCGAAGCTCCAAAGAAGGTGGTGTCTCCATATTCATAAAGGATATGCACACCTCCAGACTAGTAGCCCAGCATAACGCATCTGAGATACTTCAGGTACAACTAACATTGGGTAAGATGGCAATTCAGGTTGTAGCCTTCTATAGATCCCCAACCATATCCCAAGACTCTCACTCCATGTTCCTAAGCACCCTGGAAACTATTAGGGTCGAATCCAACACTCTTATACTAGGTGGCTTCAACTACCCCTCCATCAAGTGGGAAAACTACTCATGGACCAATACACTGGCCAAATACTTCCTGGAATTCATCAATTCCAATGCCTTGGACCAGCTCATTTTTATGCCCCATTAGACGAAGTAACATACTTGATCTGGTTATTACTACCATGGGCAACCATTGCTCTACAGCAATAGTCAATTCCTCCCTGGTTAGATCCAACCACAAACTAATCACCATGGAAATCCACATCTCACCCACACACCCCCGCAAAGGTAACAACCATGAAAAACTTCTCCAAAGCTGACTTTGGGCTCCTAAAAGCAGAGGTGGCTAACTTCACAGCACCCATGTCAATCAAAAATAGATGCATGACTGCTGAATCATACACCAATGTACTGTATGACCACATACATAAATGCATGGAGCTAGCCATACTCAACAGAACCAAGATGCTCTCCTCCAAAAAAAGGAAGCCAGTCTGGTGGTTCCCTGCCATTAATAAACTCTGCAACTGAAGGAAGAAACTGTTGCAGAAAAATGGTGAAGTCTCAAGACTGGAAAAACTCCCTTATTAGTCTCAACAAAAAGTTGAGCTCCCTCATCACATCCTCTAAAGCCAGCTTTGAAGGCAGAATTGTGGCAGACACTAAAAACAACCACAAAGCCTATTATAGTTATATCAAGAATCTCCATGGCAATACCCAGGTTTGCTCTGAGTTACTGCACAATGGTACCTCCTATACTGAGCCAACAGATATTGCCAACATACTGGCTGACAGATTCAGCGCCAACTTTACCCCCCCCCCCAAAGGACCAATCACAATAGCAGAGGAACCCCAGGCACCCAGCATTACTGCAGCACAGGTTAAAGCTGCATTGTCTAAGGCCAAGAATACAGCTTCCATAGGACCCGACAATATCCCTGGATGTATTCTATATGATCTACAAAGTGAACTGGCACCACATCTGTGTGCCCTGTTCATTCACAGCCTCACCTCAGGCTTTGTCCCTACCAAATGGCACACTGCTACAGTCATCCATCTCCATAAAGGGGGAGCGACTACAGACCCTGAGAATTATCACCCTATTAGCCTTTTGAGTCTGATATGTAAGGCTATGGAGCGCATCATCATGTACCTAATTAACAAGGATATATGGAATCTCCCAACTCTAGATCCCACTCAGTTTAGTTTTGTGAAAGGTAGATCATGCCTGCTCAACCTGGTTGACTTCTTTGAGTCAGTCACCAGAGCTGTGGATGAGGGCAAGGCAGTTCTTACAGCCTACCTCGATCTGGTCAAGGCCTTTGATCCCATTCCCCACTTAACCTCACCAAACTAGGCATCAACCCTTATATCACTAGATGGGTTGAAAATTGACTCACAGAGAGAATTAGAGTAGTGGACTCCAAGTCAGACTGCCGACCAGTCACAAGTGGAGTCCCACAGGGATCGGTACTGGGTCCTGTCCTGTTTGGCATCTACTTCTCAGAAGTCCAGGCCAACACAGAGGGACTCTGGCTGACAGAGTTCACAGATGACTGCAAGCTGTGAGCCATTATTAACTCCCCGAGTGATGTAAACATCCTACAGAAAGGCCTCACTGAGACCAATGACTGGTGTTGAAACCATGGCCTTAAGCTTAATGCCAAAAAATTTGTTGTCATCCCCTTTGGGAAAAACTCAGTTCCCATTAATTACCACATTGATGGGAGCCCACTGAACACTGAAGGCGTTATAAGAGATTTGGGGACACAGGTTGACAGCAACCTCTCCTTCGACCACCACATTGCCACTGTGGTGAGAAAGTTCTTCTATGTGGCACATCTCATTACCAAGGATTTTGCATGCAGGAAAAAAGAGGTCATCAGCTCTCTCTACTCTTCCCTTATTAGGCCAATCATTGAGTATAATTCCCCATTTGGCATGTACCTTGCTAGATACATGCAACAGCTGGAAAGGCCACAAAAGTACCTCACAAAGAGGATCTTAGGCCTAGGCCTTAAACGCATGTCCTACACAGACAGACTCAAAAAACTCTAGCTATTCTCTGTCTCATATCATCTACTAAGAGGCAATCTGTGCTTGACTTACAAAGCCATGTCTGAACCAGCTCTGTTAGAAATGCCACATCTAAAGAAATCCTAATCCCTCCGCACCACACGCTCCAGAGACCTCAACCTCATTACCACAATCAACAGAACATTCTGGTTCATAACCCAGAGGCTCCCCATGCTCTGACTTCCCATACATGTCAAGCAGAGCACTTTACTGTCCCCCTTCAAGAGAAATCTTGATGAGTAGATGGGAAATAGAAAGTTCACCTCGGGGATCACTCCAGTGGCTCTACTTGATAGAGGCACTGGGACCTAACGTTGGACAGCACAATGCCAGGGCACTTCTATGGGCTAGGTTTGTAAAGGTTCCAGGGCCATTAGCCTACTACACACCTATGAACATATATATATATATATATATATATATATATATATATATATATATATATATATATCTTGAAGGCACTGTATAGAAATGACGACTTCATGACTTATGATGTTTGGTTTAAATCAAAATTCAGTGATGTAAAAAACACTGGCTTTGAAGTCAGATTTCAATATTTCTACTTTGTTATTTTTTTCTTCTTTCTTGAAACACTTTGAGCATTCATATGGAGAACATTTAGCCCATGGTTAGCCCAAGGTTTGCAATATAGAAAATAATGCTATAATCAGGAAAAGCATCACTTGGGGATCCAGCATTGGGTGACTATTTAAATAAAGTAATAAAACAAATAGCTTTTCAGTCTTGGTTGGTATCTTATTGTACTCTCTGAATAGTAGTCATCTTGGATGGGAGGAGGTACTACCTCCCAGGACTGTTCAGCATTTGTATGGCTATACTGTTTGACTGGGATAAGAAAGCCTATTCTGTAGGTGTGTCTGTTGCATTACATCCCTGTAAGTATCCAGGTTACAAGGTAATTATTCAGGCAGCTGCTGGGAGAGTCAGTGCTAACAGTTTTTCCTCTGATGAGCAAGAATTCCTAGGAGAACACAAGTGGAGAACATAAACCTTATCTTGTAGCTCTGTAAGTATAGTAAAAAAATAGATATAGTACAGTGTGTGAAACTTGGTACATTTTTTATGAACTCTTCCTAAGTTACTAACAGCACATAATGAGAACAATTAAACTATAAAGGACCTATCCAGGTTAAGCAATATGTCTAGTAGAAATGTTTGGTGTTAAAAATAACAGCATTTCCTGAGAAAGATTAAATTAAAAGACTTATCGGGTTCATTAAAATAAATCTGGTTGGATGCCTGGGAGAGGGGGCTAGGAAAAGCAATGGTATTTTACCACCTTATAGTCATAATTTATTTATTTTTATTTATTTGCATTTGTTTACTGGGAAGGTCCACTGGGCCAAGGTGAGCCCATTTTCAGTGGAGGCCCGGAGAGAAAAGTTCCACACCAAACTTAACAATACAATATGAACTAAACACAATATGGAGTATTTACAGTGTACAATACTAAAGATAATACAGAGTATTTACAGCGCACATGAAATTATACAGTACAAATAGATCATTGCAAGCAATACAACCACATAAAAGAATTGCAGTTGAGAATTTTAGTCATTTTACAGTAATATTTCTAGGAATAAAGGTGCTTATACAATACATGTTTCACAACTGTCAACACGTACAGGGTATGAATAGCTGATAAATGAAGAGGGCATTGCAAACAGGTCAGTTATGTGGGAGTTGCGATAGGAATTTATGAAGTGAGAGTACAGACAGAAGTAGATGTGATGACATTGAGGGGAGAGTTAGGTTTTAGGGAGTGAGGTTTTGGTACATGTGTACTGCCAGATAGAGGAAAAATATTGTCTAAGTGGCTTCTTGAAGACAGTAGGATTGCTAGTGGTTCAGATTGATGGTGGGAAGGCATGCCAAAGTTTTGAGACAGTAAAAGACTAAAGCATCTGACCAGCTGAGAGATTCATTTTTTTCTACTTTGAGCAATAGTTTGTTTTCAGATCTAAGAGATCTACTTGGGAGATATGTGGTAAGTAGATTAGAAAGGGCACAGCAAGTTGATGTTTTACATATAAATTTATGTGCAGCTGTATGTGAAATACTGTGGGAGTTCAAGTCAATTTAATTGCCGTAGTGATGAACAATGGAGGGATGAGAATTTTTCATTTGTTACGAATTTAGCAATCTTGTTGTAGCATGTGTCTAGTTTGGATTTAAGGGACAACTGCATGTTGGCAAGGATGGGGCACCATATAATACAGATGGTAGCAGAAAGGATGAGGCAAGAGACATCTCTGTGCCATGGTTAAGGAAGAATTTGTGTCTATAGAGGACGCCCAATTTTTGATGTGTTTTTTTTAATGTTACTGTGGATAGGAGGTCGGATGTTAGGTTTTCTTCCATGATGACACCTAGCAGTTTAGTACGTGGAATAACTTCGATAACAGTGTTATTCTGAGAATGAACAGTGAATTTACCTTTGTTAAGGGCAGTGTTTTTTTTTTGGGGGGAGTGAAAATCAGGAGTTTAGTTTTATTGGGGTTTAGAGCAAGATGATTGTTGGACATCCTGGTTTCAGCTGATGTGAAGGCATTTTGGGTAAGTAGTTGTAGCTCAGGTATGGACTTGGCTGTGCAGATGATTACAGAGTCATCTGCATATTGAATGATGGAGCACTAAGTAAGAGTGCTGTAAACGTTTTTAATTAATATGCTAAACAAAAAGGGTCCCAGTATGGATTCTTGGGGAACACCTGTGTTAGTGTTAAGAAAAGGTGAGAAAGAGTGCTGCCATTTGTTAGACTGTTGCCTATTGGTAAGGTAGTTTGAGAACCAGCTCAGAGGTGGGGGTGAAATTCCTAAGCTAGACACTTTGTTGAGTAGAAGTGGATGGGATACCATATCGAAGGCTTTAGAGAGGTCGAAAAAGAGTGAAGAGACAATGTCGCCAGCATCATGGCCCCAGTTAACTGTATCATTAAAGGAAATGAGAGCTCTGGTGGTACTGCGGCCTAGCCTGAAACCATGCTGAGTGGGAGAAAAGATTTGGTTTTGAACTAGATAATTAAGAAGCAGAATATGAACACATTTTTCTAAATTTTTTGATATGGGAGAGAGAATGGCAATGGGTCAGAAATTGGATATGTCAGAGTTTTGATGCCTTTATGAAGAGGTAGAATGTATGCTTTTTTCCAGATATGCAGTACATGTGACTCCTGAATAGATTTATTAAGGAGTATGCTGATGGGATAGGCAATAGAACTCACTGATAGTTGTAGGAATGCTGCAGGTTGTTTGTCAGGCACATTAGTACTGGGTTTGACTTTAAGGATGACTTTTTTTATTGTGGAGGTTGGTATGGGTGAGAGTGAAAAATTAAGTGAAGAGGAAGCAGTAGAGTATGGTGAAGATGGACTTGGTGGGTTGAGGTTAGTTTGTGGAAAGGTGTTGGTGAGGTTAGCTATCTTGTCAATAAGACAGGAGTTAGAGTGAGGCTGTCTCAGTGGATGCTTTATCTGGAGTAGGACAAGGGTTACTATTGGAACCAGGTTAAAGTAAGGAATTGATTGTACTCCAAAATGTCTTTGGATTTTGTTTACTTTGATTTTGAAGTGTAATGTAGTATTCTTTCTTATTTTTTAGCGACTAGGTGTTTTCCTTGATTGCATAACTGTTTATATTTAATGACATCAGAGGGATTTTTATTTTTTTGCCATGCCTTCTATGCTCTGCCCGGATGGCCATTATTTGCATTGTGGGTTTGGTAAGCCAGCTGGCATGATTGGTTTTTACTCTCTTTTGGCAGAGTGGTTCTAAGCTATTTAAGATCCTAAGAAATGCTGAACTGAAGAATTTAACTGCATTGTCTAAGGGAAGAGATTTTAATACATCCCAGTTCATACTTTGTAAGCAAGGGTAGCACCCATGGTGGTGATACTTGGGAGTGTATGCATCCCATCCTTAGAAAATGTACTGGCATGCCGGACATAGAAAATCGATAAGGTATATAAAATAAAGAAAAATCCCTATGTCTGTGAGTATGACAGTGCACTAGGACACCTCATGTTGCTTTACGGGAATGAGAGGCGTTTGGATTAGGTTTGTGGGCACCCAGGATGACTCCTGGTATCTATGACTGAGAAGGACAACAGTGGCAGCTGATTTTCTGATCCAGAGAGGGCAAAATAATAAAAAATTAATTTAAGTAATAATTCTAGCAGAAACAAATGGTTTGAAATGATAGAAGAAGTTGAAAGTGATCAAAGATCTCAGCTTGCTTAAGCAATTTGGTAATTATAGAGAAATGTTAGCTTCAACAAGAGGCAGCCTGAGAATCATGAAATCAGATAAGTAAAAGTCATAAAAGAAGGGGAAAAACAATTAGTCAAGCACTAAAGCAGGGGTAAGAAAAAGCCAAAATAACAGAAGGCAAAGAGCATTAATAAAATCCAAACATTTAATGAAGTGTAAGCGCTTTTGTCATGATCTACATAACTTCATCAGACACAAATGACAAAGGCATTAAAAACAAACTTAAATATACCATGCTGTTAACAATACACCAATCACAAAACAAAAAAAATCCTTCCAAAAACTGTCATTGATTGAAACTAATTAACAATGATACAACTCTTAAAAAGACATGAACAGGGAATGTTACTTTTGAATTACTCTCAGTTCTTTGGGGGACTGTTACAAAAGGAGGGATGCTAAATTGTGGCTATCCTTTTACATAAAATACTTCAGAATTATAACTGAGTCAGAGCAATAACTGGGACAGGCTGCTGAGGCAAGAAGTATTTAAGAAAGAGAGGGACCCATGCTGGGATAAGAAAACCATACAAAAAGTAAGCATCTAATTCAACTGTACATCAACAGGCTGTCTTAAGAGTTTCTCAACACAAACTGACAGGGCTAGATGGATTTGTGTCTTAAGAGGGTACCTTAAAAGTGATCTCTTGACTTTTATGAGTGCAGCCAATCCACTGTAAAGTTTCAATATAATTTTCAGAATTATAATTGTGGGATCTACTCTTGAGGGAAGGAGAAATCAGTGTTTATTTCTACCCCAAATACTGATTTTCTGAAGAGAGTGTGAAATTGCTTTCCAAAATATAATTCCATGCTGAAGACAGTGTACCTCAAGAGCATTACTGATGACATCATGTGAACAATCTGAGGTCACATTATCGAAAATGAAAATATTTCAGATAAACATTTACCAGATTAAAAAGACCTACAACACGGGCAACAGTTAATAATTGAGTTCAGATTTCTCGGTTACTCATAGGGTCCCAGCTCTTAAATGCTGTCAGCATCACTGCACATTCCATAACAAAGGATGATGCCCTGGTTAGCTCACAATATTAAGTGTATAGCTGCAAGCCAACAGTGCAGTAACTAATAAGGTAAGGTTCTGTAGTGACATGCTTAAATCTTGAAACGGCAATGCTGAAAAATGGTAACATTATAAATGAATGTTCAGAAAATTAAATGTAGGCCCTTAAATTTGGCAGGTGTTAATCGCCTGGAGGCAAGTTTTCAAAATATGTATCTTAAGGTTACATGGCTTAAGATAAGGTCCCATACATGGCACAGTGACCACTTGGGCGTGTAATGTTAAGAAATGAATAGGTTGTGGTCATTTGTTAAGTATCCTACCACCTGTACGATGACCAGGTGCTTGAATGATAGCATTTGGCCAAAACAAGCATTAATTAAAGGCGGTCTCTGTGGCTGAGGTTATGTTCTTACCCTGAGGTGCTACAACCTCAGAGCTGATGATATTAAATACAGAAGTGCGTGAGGCAATGGCCATCCATGGGTGTGTATGTAGTAGGGTTCCACCACTGAAAAACTGGCCATTTTAAAAAGCAAGATAGCCTCCCTTATTTTGCTTCACTTGCTTTCTGATGAAATTGCTGATGATAAATTGATGTGGATTGACATTTGTTGGAGAATAACTGTAATTTAAACATAGCAATAACAAATTAATAGGTTTGAAGAAAAAATGCACTAATGGTGAAACTTTTAAACTGGTCTATGCCTACTGACCTGGGAATGCTCAGCAATAATATTTATTTACTTGCCTTTGTTTGCCTGAGTTGCTATAGATTTTTGTTTTTACTTTGTTACTGAAAAGCCTTTTGAAGCACTTTTATCTTGGAATTTCATATTAAAAAAAGAAAAAACTTTACTGTGTTTTGCTTATCGAATACTGTAATCAACACCCAGGGGCTGAAGGTGTGCCTCTGGCAAAGAGAAGTAGAACTTGTTGAATCCTTGGTAACTGTACTTGACTAAAGGAGTATAACAGGATGAATATATATACTGGTAGAGATGGCTGATGTTCAAATGTACCATTTTCTTTTTTAAAATGTAAAAAACAAAATATCCATTTATGAAATGAAGAAGTGAACTGGTCCAGTGCAGATCCTTTTCAGCCATGGACCAGGCCACAAAGGCAAGAGTCTGTACAGTACATATTTAGACAGTTTATAGTAGCTAGTAAAAAATGAGAAGGAGAAACTAGGGTACAAGGAAAGATCCACTGACATTAAAAAGTGCAGACTCTACATACAGCTGTAACCAGGAAGAAGGAATGATCTCTGAAGGTGTGAGTCAGAATTCCTAACCTCTGAGCCACCAGGTCGTCAACTTAAATATGATTTAATTCAGTGTACTGACAGAATGATGCTCTCCTGTGCCCCAAACTCATACAGTTGGCCCTAAGTGAAAAATTCACCTCTCCTTAACCATTCCTGCATTTGATCCTGATCAGCATAAGGTTGTTCCAAGAGTTTTCCATACTTACAACTATATTTATACATTTCAACATTTCTTGCCTTTTCATCCAATCCTTCACCTTATATTCTTTCTTTTTTTTTTGGGGGGGGGGGTGGCACATTCAGTTGCTGCCTGATTTTTATCTACTTTTTGTTTGATTTCCATTCTTGCTTGCCACATCTACATGCTTCTGCTAATCTAAGGTGGGAAGTCATCTTAGACTTATTCTCCTCATGTTTTAAAACTTTCACTATGTTTGGGTCTTGTGAGGTCAGCATATATGTATGCAGTTCTATGACTGCAGATCTATACATGTCATCAGTTTTGAGGAGGCCTATACCTCCTTCAAAATGGGGAATATGCAGTCTTGGTATACAATGTTTTTTATAATCATTTGATAAGCATAGAGCATCCTTCTTGTTGTCCTGTCAAACTGATCCAACACCTTTTGTGGTCAGTCAATTACACCAAATTTGTAAGTTAGGACAGGAAGAGCAAATTGGTTAATAGCTTGGACTTTGCTCCTAGATGACAGTGCTGTTTTCAGTATTAAGTTTAGTCTACTAAATTATTCCTTGCTAAGTTTTGTTCACATCTGTTCATGTTTTATTGTTGATCCTTCATCAGTTCCCCATATTTTATACACTCCCTCTTGTTCAAGTTTTATATCACATTCCTGTCCCAGGCTGATGTTTTCTTGGTGTTGCAGCTTTCCTGCTTTAAAGGTTGCTTTTGCACATTTATCAAGACCAAATGACATTCTTATATCATCTGAAAAAGTTCTGACCACTTGAAGTTGTGCTTTCAGTTCACCTGATGAAGTATACAGTTTTAAATCATCCACAAAAGGAAGATGAGAAGTCTTTACACTTTGTTGTTTTCTGGTAGACATATTGAGCCATGACCTAATCTGTTAAGTAGACAACTTAATGGGTTAAGGGCAGACAAAAACAGCAGTGGTGACAAAGAGTCACCCTGGAATATCTCCTTTTGAATTTTTATGCCTGGAAGAATAATTTGTCCTTTATCGTGGCTTAACTGCAAAGTGGTTTGCCACTGTTTCATGGTTGCTGTAATGTGATCAATCAGTGTAGGGTGTATCGTATACATTTTTAAGCACTCTTTTAACCATGAATGTGGGATACTGTCAAATGCTTTTCTGTCTATCCATGTCATACTTAGATTCTCCCCCTTTTTACAGTTCTGCATTATGAGTTTATTTAACAACAAATAACCCTTTGTTCCATAGGACTTTCTTTTGTTACCCTTTTGTTCTGTTGTCATGATTGAGTTTTCTTCTAAATGACTATAAACTCTATCGGCATCAATTCCAGTATATAGTTTATTTGTCGCCGGAAGGCAAGTTATTGGTCTATAGTTTTTAGGATAGCTTGTAGGTTTGCTCTTAAGTAAGAGTATCATTTTTCCTGTTGTTAACCAGGTTGGTGTCTGTCTGGGGTGCGCATATAAATAGTTCCTACACATGGTTAAATATTCATGTAAAGATGTTAATACTTGTAGCCAGAAGTTAGGTACTGCATCTCAGCCTGGGGTTTTCCATTTAGGAGCTTTTCTTAACTTTGTTTTAATTTCTCTGGCTCTTTCTTCATCCGATTTCATATCCTGTACATTTGAACTTCTTATTTTTTCTTTTACTTCTCCTACACATTCAGCATCTTTGTTATGTTCAACAAGGTCTATTTCATCTTTTTTGCTGGTGTTTCGATTCCTTTTGCCTTCTTTCCCAAGTCTCTATAAAACGTTTTTGGGTCATCAATAAACTGCTTATTTTTTAGTCTTCCTTTATACTTATCAGCATATCTTCTACGTTTTTCTGCCTGTGCTGACAGTTTTAGTTTATTATTTGTGATAGTGCATGCTAGATCCTGATCTTTTCCAATACTGCACATTGCTTTTATCATGTCTATCATTCTGAGTATTTTTGCTGATCTGCTCCCTCTTCTATACTCTTCAAACAGTGACACTTATTGCCTTAATTGCTTTACAGTTTTTTTCTGTTCGATACTTCCATGATGGCATTTGATTTTTCCCCTTCCTTTCCCTTACAGCCCTGTGTTTTTGTTGTAAGACTTTATCAGGCATTAATTTAGCTGCACAGTAATATATCCTATTTACTTCTGTTATGTCGCATGAATTTCTCTAAAATGTCCTAATTACTGTGTTCATTTTTTTTATCAAACTTCTAACTTTTTGGGTTTTATATGTTTGCCCATCTCTATTAAATCAAGCAACTCTACTCTTAGATCATTTTCTTCTAAACCAAGGGCACATTCTTTGTTGCCCATTTCCTGCGGGCATTCTATAGAAAGTTCCAGAGCATCTTCCTGTGCCACATTTTCTTTGGTTTCATTCTGTGTCATCCATTGCTCTTTCATATGGGAACTCATTGGCCTATCACTCCACAACAATGACTGTGTTAGAGTTGCCACAGTTTCCTGCTCCTTTCCATACTGTGCAACTCAAATGGAAATTTTGTACTGGTTTCTTCTGAAAGGCTCCAAAGTATCTTCATATGGCAACTGATCAGAAGTTTCCCACTCCACTGGTTTCTCCTTAATTTGGGGATCCATTGCTCTATCCTGCTGTGGTGTTATCAGAGTCAGATCACTGGCTCATTGTAGGTGGCTCCATTAACAAATGAGCTCTGTAAACAACTGTGTATTGCCTTTGAGGGTGTAAACATAACTAAATAAGGCATTATTATAATTATTAGTATAATTCCTTAGCCTGGAAGGCCAGATTTACTTCAAATGTAGCTATCACAGACTTTATTTGCTCTCTGAGTTGTTTGTTTAATTTGATGAGAGTGCTTTTTTCGTTCTGGGTGCTACACCTCCTCATTTTTGCCATGATTTTCTTCCTTCTGTTATACAACCTATTGATATCATGATTCCACCGGGGTGTCTTGTTTTTTGCATTCGTTCTATCCTTATTCCTCACGGACACCACTACCTTTATGCAGCTATTAGCATCCTTGTATAGGGTTTCCTTGAACAGTTCTGTGTAGGCAACAATATTCTCAGGGTTTGGGGGGGGGGGGGCTTGACATTTTGCCAGGTTATCACTTAATAATAGGAAGCTAACCTTACAATAGTTCCCAAATTTATTTTTACTTCAAAGGAGACCCTTTTATGGCCTGACTTTACCAGATTAGGGTATGTGCTGTACTGTCCTATATTAGTGTGGACTAGATTCAGTATGTTTTACTTTTAGAGTAACAGTCAATATAAAAGAGGAAGTGATGTCACGAAAAAAACAGAAGTTGCAAGAATATAAATGGATAGAGAAGCTGATAAACCACCAGGGATTAAGGTATCAGTCAGCAATAAATAATAAATAAATAATATATTTGATATGTGCACAATTTATATATATATATATATATATATATGTATATATATATATATATATATATATATATATATATATATATATATATATATATGTGGGTTCACTACAGAATCTCGAAATATTGAAATCCCGAATTTCAGTATTTCAAAATTCTATAGCCGAAAGCTTTAAATCTTGAAACCCCAGAACCGCAAAATTTAAAATCATGAACCTACACTACAAATACACCACACACACACACACATACACACAATGTCCCCCCGCAATCAAACATGCAATCCTACACTACAGATAAGTAGGGGAGAGCAAGCCCCACTACATGGGTGGCTGCGCACTCCCTACCCCCCTCTTATATATATATATATATATATATATATATATATATATATATATATATATACCAACACCAAGATCACACAACCACACACACAAAGGTAACTCACACCTACACATTTCATAGCCCCTTGCACACACACATCACAGCCACAACACACACTGCCATACACTAAAGCCCCTAACCAACACACTTACACATACATACTTACCTGAACTTACACTTATCCATTCACAAACTGCAACACAAGAAGCGCTATTTCAAAAATCTTCGAACTTCGGGATTTTGAATTTCATCCTTCTGGAGTTTCGCAATTTAAAGCTTTTGGCTATAAAATTTCAAAATACTGAAATTCGAAATTTCAGTATTTCGAGATTCTATAGTGAACCTATATATATATATATATATATATATATATATATATATATATATATATATACATATATATATACACATATATGGGTCCACTTCTTAATTTTGAAAGTCCACAATTTCGACTTTCAAAATATCGAACCCAGAATTTCGAGATTGTGGAATCTCGAAATTAAGAAGAAGAAAAAAAAACAAGACATCAAAAACATGTTTTTGCAGGGGGGCAAACTCCCCTGCATCCCTCACACCCCCTGCAACTTAAATATATGTTAATAGGTTCATAGATAGGTACTAGGTTATCTGCTTGAGGGCATTTATAAGCCTAGCCAGGGTGTGTTGGCTTTCGCCGCCCCATTGATTAATTAACTGCACCTCTGTCAAGCAGAGCCAATGAAGTGATCCCAGGGGTGTATTTTCTGTTACCCATTCACTCCTCAAGGTTTCTCTTGAAGAGTATTAGTGAGGGGCTCTGCCTAATGTAGTTAAGAATTTTGTTCCAAAGCATGGGGAGTCTCTGTGACAGGAATCTATCCCTCCAGCATGTTCTATTTATTGTTGTGGCGAGGTTTAGCTCACTAGAGCGAGTGGCTCACAGTGACTTGCATTTCTTTAGGTGGAGCATGTCCATCAATTCTGAGTTGGACATGGCTTTTTAAGTCAGGCAAAGATCACCTCTGAGTAAGCCATATGCCACTGAGTACAGACGGAGTTTTTCAGTCAGGCTGCATAGGACATAGGTTTGAGGCCAGTAATCCTCTTGGTGAGGTACTTTTGTGGTCTTTCCAGCTGTTGGAAGTGTCTTGTGAGGTACATCCCAAATGGGGCATTGTACTCTATGATGGGTCTGATGAGTGATGAGTAGAGGGGCACTATAACCTCTTTATTTCTAGATGCGAACCCTTTAGTAATTAGATGGGCCACATAGAAGGATTTCCTAACTACTTTGGCAATATGATTGTCAAAGGAGAGATTATTATCTACCTGGGTCCCCAGATCTCTTATTACCTCTTCTGTATTAAGGGGCTGCCACATATGTGGTAATTCATGGGTGTTTTATTTTTCCCAAACCGGATGACTATGCATTTTTTGGCATCTAGCTTGAGGCCATGACTTTGACACCAGGTGTCCATCTCAGTAAGGCCCTTTTGGAGGATGTCCGTGTCAGCCGGAGAGTCAATTATGGCTCCCAGTTTGCAGTCATCAGCGAACTTGGTTAGCCATAGTCTTCCTGTGTTTGCCTGTACTTCTGAGAAGTATATGCCGAACAGTAGGGGTCCCATGACCGAGCACTTGTGACTGGTTTAGAGTCGGACCTGGAGCCCGCTATTCTTACCATGTGAGTTCTGTCTGTAAGCCAGTTGGCAACCCATCTCGTGATGTAGGGGTTTATGTTTAGGCTTGTGAGTTTTTCTGTAATACCAGAGTGGGGTATTGTGTCAAAAGCCTTGGTGAGGTCAAGGTAGGCTGTGTGAACAACCTTTCCCTCATCTATGGCCTTGGTGACTGTCCCGAAGAAGTCAACCAGGTTTAGTAGTCATGGTCTGCCCTTAACAAAGCCGAACTGAGTCGGGTCAAGTGTTTGGAGGTTCCCAATGTCTTTGTTAATGAGTTCCATGATGATGCGCTCCATAGTCTTGCAGACAAGGCTAGTCAGGCTTATGGGGTGATAGTTACCAGGGTCAGTTTTGGCCCCTCCTTTGTAGAGCAGAATAACCGTTGCTGTGTGCCATTCTATGGGCACATAGCCTGTGGAGAGGCTAAGGTTGAACAGCTGTTTAGATGGGGGTTAGTTTGTTCTGTAGTTCGTGCATGACGCAGCCTAGGACACCATTTGCCCCCATTGATGCTGTGTTTTTGGCTTTTGAAAGAGACGTTTTCACCTGTGCGTCTGTGATTTCTGGGACACTACACTTTTCCGGTATTGTTGTGGCCCCTTTTGGGGGTGAGAAGGGGGTGAAGTTTGCACTGAATCTATCTTCCAGGATGTTGGCAATATCAGTAGGTTCAGTATATTTTGTGCTATTTTGCACTAGCTCAGTGCATATCTGGGAGTTGCCACTTAGATTCTTAACATAGCTAAAGAAGGCTTTGTGGTTATCTTTTGAATCCTTGGCTATTTTTCTTTCGAAGTTAGCCTTGGATGATTTTATGAGGGACCTTAGTTTCTTACTGATACTGATCAGGGATGTCTTTCCTTCTTGGGATTTGCTTTTTTTCTGAACTAGTTTCCTCCTTCTATTGTATAGCCTATTTATGGCAGGGGTCCACCAGACTGGTTTCCCTCTCTTAGAGGAGTGAGTCTTGGTTTTGCTAGGGATGGCATGATCCATGCATTCTTGTAGGTGCTCTTAGAGTGCATTTGTAAAGGTTTCTGCATCTTGGCCAGCATTATCCTTTAGCATGGGGGCTGTGAAACTTACTGCCTCTGTCTTAAGTAAGGTGAAGTTTGCTTTAGAAAAGATTTTTTTTACTGTGGTTTCCTTAGTTGGGGGTGGTGGTGGGGTGTGGACATCCAGAGTGATTAGTTTATGGTCTGATCTAACCAGTGATGGATTGACCTCCAGTGTGGAACACCTGTCGCCCATGTTGGTGATGACAGGTCCAATATGTTTTCACCTCTGGTAGGGGAGTTTACCAGCTGATCCAGGGTGTTTGAGTTGATGGATTCCAGGAAGTGCTGGGCCTGGGAGTTTGTACTCAAGTGGTTTTCCAGTTAATGGTAGGGTAATTGAAATCGCCCAATATCAGGGTGTTTGGTAGGACCTTCATGTTTTCCAGTGTCTCCAGAAAGGCGGAGTGGTGGTCCTGGGTCATGGAAGGTGATCTGTAGCAGGCCACAATTTGCATTGCAGATTTCCCCAATGTTAGTTGCACATGGATGAACTCAGAGGTATCATGCTGCGCCACTAACCTGGAGGTGTAGGTATCCTTGATGAATATGGATACACCCCCCCCTTTTGTGTTTCGGTCCATGTTCTGTGGCCGAAATGTGTGGTATGAGTTGTAGCCCGATAGTGCTGGGGTGCTCTCTGGAGCTTATACTAACTCTGAGATCGCCCTACAGTGAAGTGAACGGTAATGTTCCCGTTCCACACTATATAGCGATCTTCACTGTAGTGCAATCCTGAAGTTAGTATATTTAAGTTGCAGGGGGTAAACATGTTTTTTGATGTCTTGTTTATTTTTATTTTTTTTCTTCTTAATTTTGAGATTCCACAATCTTGACATTCTGGGTTTGATATTTTGAAAGTCAAGACTGTGGACTTTCGAAATTAAGAAGTGGACCCATAATAAATATATATATATATATATATATATATATATATATATATATAATTATATATGTGTGTGTGTGTGTGTGTGTGTATTATTAAAGTTAAAGATGAATAGCACTATTAAAAATTTAAGCACAAAACACGTATGAATTGATTGGATCGTTTTGACCATGTGTTTTTTATAAATTGAATGGCTGTGTATTAACTAAGTGGATTTGCACTGTTTGCACTTAACAGAGGTTCTATACCTTTCAACTGTACAGATTTTTGCTGACACAGACATCCTCCAAAAGGGTCTCACTGAGACAGATACCTGGTGTCAAAACCATGGTCTCAAGCTAAATGCCAAAAAGTGCACAGTCATCCCCTTTGGAAAAAACAAAGTACCCACAAACTACCACATATGTGGTAGCCTCATAAATACGGAAGATGTAATAAGTGATCTGGGGACCAAAGTAGATAGTAACCTCTCCTTTGATAATCACATTGCCAGAGTGGTTAGAACATCCTTCTATGTGACCCACCTAATCACAAAAGGGTTTACATCCAGATCGAAAGAGGTCATTGGGCCCCTCTATGCATCACTCATCAGACCCATCATAGAGTACAAAGCCCCATTTGGTATGTACCTTACAAGACACCTGCAATAACTGGAAAGACCACAGAAGTACCTCACCAAGAGGATCACTGGCCTCAAGCAGATGCCCTATGCAGCTCGACTGAAGAAACTCCAGCTGTTCTCGGTTGTATACCGCCTACTCGGAGGTGATCTCTGCCTGACATACAAGGCCATGTCCAACCCAGAATTGATGGACATACTCCACCTAAAGATAACCGTATCCCCTCGAGCCACACGCTCCAGGGATCTAAACCTCACCACAACAATAAATAGGACATGCTGGAGGGATAGATTCCTGTCCCAGAGACTTCCCATGCTCTGGAACAAGATTCCAATCTACATTAGGCAGAGCTCCTCACTAACCCTCTTCAAGAGAAACCTTGACGAGTGGATGGGAAACAGAATGTTTACCCCAAGGATCACTTCAATGGCTCTGCTGGACAGAGGCACAGGGAACTAATCTAAGGGGGTGGTGAAAGCCAACACATTCCGGCTAGGCTTATAAATGCCTTTGGGCAGATAGCCTAGTACTTACCTATGAACCTATGTCCAGATTTTTGCCTCATATTTTTGGCCCATTTTTCATAAAATTGTATTTTTCTGTCAAATTATTGGCATGTCATTAAAGATTGAAGACAAAAATGCATTGTGAGCCCAATCTCCAGATGGAAGTGATAACTACACTGAAGCTGACATTAAAGCCCTGTACAATCATGTGCATAGGTGTATAGACTCTGCTATACCAGAAAGAATCAAAGCCAGAATCCCAAGTAAGAACAAGTCACCATAGTGACATCCAGCATCAACAAACTTTACAATAAATGCAAAAAGGTTGCTGTCCATGAAAACAAAGGCAAGGCCCCAGCAATGGAAAAGCACCCACCTCAGCTTCAACAGGCAAATAAGACAACTTGTCAAATTTTCTAAGGGCCTCTGAGACAAACTTAGCTAGCACAGCCAATGATAACCATAAGGCCTTTTACAGCTACATACATAGCCTAAAATGTAGGACCCAAGCATGTGCAGAACTAGTGACTAATGGTATCACACACACTGAACCCACAGAGATAGCAAACCTGTTAGCAGATAAGTTTGGTGAACATTTCACCCCATCCCCTCCAAATCTATCACAAACCTTACCCAAACTTCCCCCCACCCTACATGTGTAAAGAACAGGTGATCAAAGCCTTGTCCAAGGCAAAAAACACAGCCTCTGTGGGACCAGACAGCATCCCAGGCTGTCTTCTAAACAAGCTAAAACCTGAACTAGCATCACAATTAATTACCCTTTTCATAGCCTAACCACAAGCTTTGTTCCTCGGGAATGGAGAACAGCAATAGTTATTCCCCTGACAAAGGTGGCCTAGCAACAAATCCAGGGAATTACAGACCCATAAGCATACCTCTCAACCTCTTAGAGTAAGAAATCTGGACAAAGCCATAAATAATAGGGGGACAAAGGCCCATAAATGCGGGCACTTTTTAAATATTGCTCTTAAAAGCTTAGAAAGTTGATAGAAAAACAAGTTTTGCATTAGCATGAATATTCTGAAGATTATAAAGTCTAAAGTGCAAATGTCATTATTTTCTGACTTCAACCCTCAATGATTTCCTAGAAAACCACAATTTTATGAGAAACAGACCAAAAACATGACGCAAAAATCTAGACATTCTGTGAAAATCTGTACAGTTCAGAAGTATGCTCATAAGCCTGACCAGCTTCATCTGAAAGGCCATGGAACATATCATTATGGACTTCATAAATAAAGACATAGGTGACCTCCAAATCCTGGATCCTACCCAATTCGGCTTTGTCAAGGGCAGATCCTCCCTGTTAAATCTTGTGGATTTTTTTGAAAATGTAACCAGGGTCATTGGTGAGGGAATATCTGTGCACACAGCATACCTCGACTTGGCAAAGGCTTTTGACACAATCCCACACTCAGACATTACCGATAAACTTAGTAAACTGAATGTAAACCCCTTTGTTGTAAGACTGGTTGCCAACTGGCTCACAAACTGGACACACACACTATCAAAGTGGGCAACTCCACATCAACCAGCAGACCTGTTACCAGCGGGGTACCACAGGCGTCAGTGCTGGGCACCCTACTGTTTGGTATATACTTCTCAAAAGTTCAGATCAAAATTAAGGGAGTTGTGGCTGACCAAGTTTGCAGATGACTGCAAACTGGGTGCAATTATTGAATCCCCAATTGATGTCAGTATACTCCAGGAGGGTCTTACACAGACCAGTGACTGGTGTCTTAGTCATGGTCTCAAACTGAATGCAAAGAAATGCATCATCATTCCCTTTGGCACAAAACAATGCCCCTTCCCACTATCAAATCAACAACAATAACCTAAGTACCCACAAAGTGGTATGGGACTGGGGTTCACAAGTTGACTGTGACTTTAACTTTGACCACCATGTCTCTACTGTAGTAAGGAAGGCTTTCTACATAGCGATTTCACTAATAAAGGCATTGCCTCAAGAGCAAAAGAGGTTATAACCCCTCTATATTCGGCACTAATCCGGCCCATAATTGAGTAGAACGCCACATTCGGCATGTACCGTACAAAGCACCTGCAGCAATTGGAAAGACCTCGGTGGTTTCTAACAAAGAAAATCAAGGGACTGCCGCATGTGGCATACACAGACTGACTTAAGTCCCTGACAGTTTATTCTGTATCATATAGACTTCTTACAGGTGACTTACGCCTGGCTTACAGAGCAATCTCAGACCCAAACCTAATGAACTTGATGCATATACATAAATCAAACGGGACTAGGACCACCCATTTCAGGGGCATAAATATGGCCTGTAACTTAAATAGGACATTCTGGAGGGACAGATTAATCTCCCAGTGACTGCCACATCTTTGGAATAGGTTGCTTATTCATGTGAAACAGAGCACCTCTATGACACTGTTCAAAAGGAACCAGGACGAGTGGATGGGGCACCATAAATTCTTACCGGGAATAGTCTTGAGTATTAATTAACATTTTTATGGCATTACATTGGGATGAAATGACTAGGCTTGAAATTACCTCTGGGTCGATAGCTTAGTAATCTCCTATGATCTTATGACAGACATTTGAGTTTCAGACTTCATACCCTTTAGACATTTCATGTTAAAGCAAACCTTATCATTTTATCAACTTTCTAAGTTTGTAAGAGCAATATGTAAAATTGTCTTTGTTTTTGGGCCTTTGTTTCCACCGTTATTTATAGCTTTGTCCAGATTTCTTGCTCTAAGAGGTGGAGAAGTATGGGTTGATCCCTAAAACTTTGTGTTTTTTGTGAATAAACTGTCTGGTGTTAGAGATCCAGTGAGGTGACTTGTTTTCATTGTGTGTTCACTACTCAATCTCATATATACAGTCCTGGTACTTTGAATTACTCAGTATGCTTGTACACCTGGTCAACGCATTGACAACCTGGTCCAGGGAGCTTGTGTTTACAAAGTTCAGGAATCTCTGTGACTGCATGTTTGGTGTCATATATGATTCTCAGTCATTAGTGGGGTAATTAAAATTGCTTAAGAATATATTACTTTGGGCAGAGTGTGACTCTAGTAAGCTTAAATATGTGTTTTGGGTTTCCTGAGTCATAGAAGGGGACCTGTAACTTTCAATGAAGTGGTGTGGGATTTTGCCCATGGTGATTTGAACAGGAATAATCTCAAGTGCATCATCCTGTTTTGCCAGCCTTGATGTATACTTATTTTTTATCTAAGTCAAGAGATGTTCACCTTTACTTCCTGTCTGTGTAGTAACTGGTCTAAATGTGTGGAAAGCATTAGCATTATAGCCTTGCATTGCTAGGGTGCTCTCCACAGCTTTAAACCATATCTCAGTGACTGCACAGATGTCAGCATTCTCTAGGCTGAGGAGGGTTTGTACAGAGTCGAGTTTTTGGCATTGAGCAGTAACACCTTTAGACTTTTTTTGGTTTTGATTTGCTATGTTAGAAGGATTATGAGATTGGTATCACCTAAAATAGGCATTATGGGGGAGTACAATGTTTTAGCTAATATTTGAAAGCCTAGAGGGGAAAGGTGTGGATCATCTGTGACAAAGCAGTGTGGTTCACTGACCATCTCCTTCCATGGTGGCAAATACTGCACTCCCTTAGTATGACACTAGAAACTAAGCCAATTATTAGTCTTTCATCGTCTGTAAGCCAATTATTAGTCTTTCATCGTCTGTTTGTATTGTGGCATCATCCTTGGAGACGATAGAATGCTGCAGAGTAATAGGCTCATACCAGCCAGGGATACACATCAGAAGGGCTTCATCATGTCTGTCTTTATATAGTCTAAAGAGGCACTTCTCAGGTCATTTATACCTACATGGACTATGACTGAGTCATACTGGTACTAGTAGTCCAATTACCTCAGTGTGTGCAAACTTTGGTGGATCCTGGTCCCTAATAAGCAGCTGACTGTGACTTTCTCCTTACTCAGCCTGGTGAGAGGGACATCACTGAGTGTTGTAATGGAATCTTCAATGACCAGAATGTTGGGTTGTGTGGTGTCTTGCTTTATATGCTTAGAAGTAGAGGCTCCATGACATGTCTATATGTGTTGACATGGGTATTTTTTAAAATAGTGTATTTCGCATTGCCAACAGCATGTGTTATGTGTTTTTCACCTAGGAAGAATATATTAAAGTGATTCAGGGAGATAGGAAATTCACCCCGGGGATCACTTCTGTGGCTCTGCTTGACAGGGGCACAGGAAAATAATTTTCTTGGGTGGCAAAAGCCAGGGTACCGTTTGGCTAGGCTTATATAGGGCCTAGGGCCAATAGCCTAGTACCTACCTATGAACCTATGATTCAGCATATGTGGATCTGTGTGTGTGGTTCATGCTGTGGGGGATGGGTGCAGCCTTTGCACTGCTGACAACTTGACTGACATTAGAATTACTTTTATGTGAAGCTTTGCTCCAGTGGCAATGTGTAAATACATTTGTCACATACCTTATCAGTTTGTTTGAGAAGTAGCTGGTTGTCAGTGAACATGAGGCAGTTTCTACATTGCCTCAGAATGCCCATATCAACCAAGCCTGCAACAGGGATAGTTGGGGAGTTCATAACCATGGTAACAGGCCCTTTTTTGCTCATTAGACAGCTGCTGCGACTATAAAGAGCAAAGTCAAGAGTATATGTATGCAGATGACATTAGTCTAAACCACTGCATTAATAATTTCCTGACTATGCATCCTATGTGTGGCATAGAGAACCTCCAAACACTGGACCTGTCTCAGTTTGGATTCATCAAGGGCAACTTATATTTACTCATCCTGGTAGAGATTTTTGAAAAGGTCACCAAAGAAATGGAAGAAGGCAAAATGGTATACACCACATACCTTGACCTGGCCACAGTTTTTGACAAAATCACCCACTCAGGCATTGTAGAAGAGATACATAAACTGGGAATAAAACTCCCTATGTCACCTGAAGGATTGCCAAATGACTCACAGATAGGATGCAGGAAATCAAAACAGAGGAAGTTCTCTCCACAAAGATACCAGTCACCAGTGGATTCCCACAGGGCTACCAAAGAGCTGTAGTTGATTAAATTTGCAGGAGTAGGCACTGAACCCCCAGATGACTTAGACTTCCTGCAGGAAGGTTTGCCCCAAATAAATAACTGGTGCCAAAAGCATGGACTGAAACTTAATGCCAAAAATGCATTGCTGTATCCTTTGGGAATTCATCCACCCTGAGAAACTACCACTTTGACAATACATCCCAAAGAACTGACCCACCTGTTCAGGATTTGGGAACTTATGTGGACAGTAACCTGACTTTCGACCAACAAGTCTCCACTGTTGTAAGAACTCAACTTTCATTAGGCCAACCACTGAGTACAATGCCCCTTTGGCATTTATATGTCCAGACATGTGCAACAACTGGAATGCCAACAAAGATAACTTGCTAAAAGGATATAAGGCATAAACTATATGTCTTACATGGACTGACCCAAAGCCTTGTCACTATACTCTGTATTCTACAAACTGGTAAGAAGTGACCTGTGTCTAGCATAAAAGGCATCCTCCAACCCAATATTAATGGATTCACTAAATATCAGCAAATGAAATTAAATGAGAAATAGTCAGTCCAGGGATCTAAATCTCTCCTTCCATATCAAAAGAATGGTTTGGAAGGGCAGACATATCTTGCAGAAGATATCACTGCTCCGGAACAGACTCCTCATCCATATAAAATAAATGTCATCAATGCCCATATTCAACAGCAACCTGGATCTACAGATGGGAAACAGAGAATTTACCCCAAGACTGCTCCCTGTACTAATAATGGAAGAGGCAGCTCCTAAATGCCTTATCCCATACACAGGTCTCCTCAAAATATCTATTGTATGATCCAGTTATTTTCATTAGGGGTAATATATAATTATAAATTATGGGATGGATGAGGTGACTCTAATATGAAATGGGATATTCAAGCACCAAAAGGGAAATTTGCCAGTCTTAAAATGGCCTGGAAGGGAAGACAGTCTAGTGTTTACCTGTGAACCTTTTATCCATACTTACACCATCTATTAATAAGCACTGTAAGGCCTTAAAATGCAGTATTTGTCAGTAAAATTTAACTTCAGTCAATCAGCTGAAAAAAAGCATATCTTTCTCTTTGGTGTGCACATGCCATCAGACAAGATTAATTGATACATATCTTTTAAATGAGATCTTTGTAAAATGATCAAATGTTTAAATAGTTGAATTTCATATGAATTAATTCATATGATCGACTATTTAAAAAGTCGAATCTATGCAAAACTCAAAAACAGTGTTTTAGCATGGGGGTCAAGCCTCCCTGTACCCCCTCCGCCGGTAATTATACATACCAACTCTGAGATTGTACTACAGTGGGGAAAAGGGTATGTTTCCTGATCCCCACTGTACCATGGTCTCAGGACAATTCACTATTAAAACAAATAGGAATACATTCAACTTTTTAAATAGTCGATCATATGAGTTCAGTCATATGAAATTCAACTGTTTCACAAGTCGATCTTTTAACATACATCTCTTCTTCACTATTTCATACTGCCACATAACTTCTACGTTCTTTGCCGTTCTAATTGTTTTTCTTTTTTTTTTTCAGTGTGTTCTTGGCAGATCCCAACATAGTTAGTAGTGTTTAACAGAACTAATACCTCTCTAATGAGCTGTGAAGTTTACTGGGAAGCTATTCAGTTTTTACCAAATGTCCTTTGCATACTTTCAGAAAGACTGATGTATTCAATATGATTACCTTGTCCAAGACTTCATACGACTTGGGAAAAGCAAGCGCTGACAGGAAAAATTATCCAAAAAAAATAATAATAATTGTCTAGTAAGTCAATAAAATGAAGGACCACAAGACACAGAACATTCACAAACATAATAAAAAATGCTGTTAATCATTAAGAATGCTGTTTAACCTTGCAAGTGACCTCGCAAGTTTAAGACTTTAAATGGAACACAGAATGACCAAGATTAATAACCCAGACGAAAACAGCACCTTACAAGATTGGGTTGCATTCATGGAAAAATCTTTTGTTGAAGTGGAAGGTTTAACTAAGCACACAAACAGTAAATGAGCCAAATGTCTCTCAAACTAGATGATTTGAAAAACAGCAGGAGACAGAAAAACATAAGGTTAATGATCCTTTAGGAGCTAGTGAAAGGTACTGATGTGATACATTTTCTACATGATCTTATCCCAAAAATGTTAACATCAGATACTCTATCTTAAAAACAAAATCAGCACTCAGAACTTTACGGCAGAGAGAAATGCAAGCCACATTACCCAGACAATTGATGGGTCACTTTCAAGGATGTCTCATAAAATAACAGATTTTAGGACTGATCAGAAAGAGAAAATATGTTATGTAACAAAATCCAAAATTGTCCTTTATTTCAAAATTAGTTCCAAGAACTGTCAATGGTGGCAAAGAGGTCATATTTCCAGATGTGCCATTTCAATTACAAGCTTTGAACTTCCCATGTTTCAATAAATGTCATTCTACCCTGATTACAGAAAAAGTTGGGACTAATCATTTTTGAAAAACATGTCAGTAATTTATTAGTGTAAATTGATTGACACAACAAGCACCAGCCCACATGACAGATCTATCCCTCATGTTGCAAATAACACCAAAGACAATGGTTTTACATGAAGAGTATTATCTCATTGGCAGCAGGAAGTCAAATGTGCACAGCCAGCAAGAAGATTAGTGGCCAGTATAATGGATATCAGCCCCGGCCATGAGCCATGTTTGCAAAGGGTCTAAAACTAAAAAGTAGCAGTACAAGACGTGTTCTAAATCACCTATGTGATTCAATGTATTATCAGGAAATCTTTATCATTCATTTAGTGTAACACTCCTCCCCCATATCTCTTTCATATTCTATTTTTTCTGTGGTCCCAAAAGGACACTACAGACACACAAAACAAAGTTCTATTTATTGACTTAGTTATTTTGATTTGTCAACTAAGTGAATGTGATGGGCACAGCCCATTTTCAGTTACACCCTGGAAAAGAAACAAAAACAATGTAATCAGCAAAAAATTAGAAAATAACTATGCTACAGGCATAAAAAAAAAAAAAACTAAAAACAAAAAGAAAACTCACCAAAGACAAAGACTGACCATCGTAACAGGCTGATGACTAAAAGTTAAACATGTTTTGTCTCATAAGAATACTGACAAGAGACTTCATCAGAACTAAGGTAACATAGACTCAGTCATCACTACTATCATTTTTTACATAACGGCCGTTTGTCCGAAACAACTTTCAGAAAGTGTGCCAAAGCACTATTCAAGCCCCCTACCACACTTTCTAACACACACATATACATTTATCAGTTCAGGCAGCAACCACACCAGAAAGTACACCAAAACACTCCCTGCCACAGTCCCTAACACATACATTTACATACATGCACACGCGTGCACACACAAACACACACACACACACACACACACACACACACACACACACACACACACACACACACACACACACATGCTCTGCAAGTAAATTTAGGCTACCATGATCTCAAATGCAGCTGCTTAAATTAATAGTGCTTACAGCTGCAAAGATCTATCGTCACTCAAGCTCAGCTGCCTAGTGACAGGCTGTGATCACACTACTATCAGGGACTAATTGGTAAATCCTTTACAGTGATGATAGCATCCCATAAAAACCTGTGCCTGATGCAGATGACCCTTTCATCCGTTCCTAGTTACAGCTTTGGTTATTTGTAGGAATGTAAGTGTGACTCAAATATTACTTCACAATAATGCAATTCAAAGTGTATATGCCATTGAATCACATTGTAATTTCTCACCTGAACAATTTAAACAACTGCTTAGATGGGCACACCATCATCCTGCACAATTCTGTATTACAGTTACATACATAGTATACATAGTCACACACACACACACACACACACACACACACACACACACACACACACACACACACACACACACTCATGTTTAAGGTCTGATAGCTTACAGATTGTCAGTAAGTGATCACAAACCTGATCACTCGTCAACAGTGTATAAGCTGCATGATTGTCAAGCCCCTGTGCAATTGCACTGGATAAATATTCTGCCCAATGTGTATATGGAAGTAGTCCATTCATGCCCAACTATAGGTTCTTCAAATAACCTGTTCATGAGCCTTGCAGATGATAGCTACATATAACATGGTAAAACCTCTTACTTACCCCAAGGTATGGTAAGTCCGAACATAGCATGCATAGTAAGTGGTAGTGCAAAGCCTGAGAATTTGTCCCGCATTGATTTTACTGATTTGTCAGTAAAGTGTTCAAATGTTTTAAAATTCCCAAACTGTAGAAAATGCAGTGAACTTGTAGTTTCAGTGAAGACAATTATAGTGAATACTTCAGAACTGATTTATCTTTAACTAATGCGACTAATGCAAAGTGAGGACCTAACATTTATATCAAAGTCAAACGGTATTATTCTGAAATAACACAGTTTGTGGACTTGAAGACTTTACTGCAGTGGTACATTCATGGAGCTAGTACATATAAGTAAGAGAATACTGGGTAAACCCACTGAAATGGAGGGCCCAGCTTTTGCCTCCCCATCACAGTCTTGTACGGTACCTACAGTATGGTCACTGCTCTACTCATCCACTGGTCAGTCTCCTAATCTCCTGTACCCTCACATCTAAATAAGACCCCAAGATGCTTAAACATCCATCTGAGATAGTTATGCTCCCTCACCTGCATGGGCTAGTCCTCTCTTTTCTGGGAGAGAAACATGACCTCTGATTTTTAAGTGCTAATTTCCAACCCAGTCATTTTGCACTCAGCAGTGAATCTTTCCAGTGCACACTTGAGATCACAGTCACTTGAGGCTATGAAAATATTATCTGAAAACAACAATATCGTCACCGTCAACTCACCAAACTTGCACCTTAGTATCTTTTCTAAGAAAATCACAAATGGCAGGGAGACAAGGAACATTATTGAAAGAGTTCTACTCCTACCTTGAATATATTCATTTTATCATGCCTGTTGAAAGTCTAAGAGTAACTGAGATCCCCAGAATTGTAGGGTCTATATTACATCATCACACGCTTAAAAAAGCGAACGATGATTAATCAACCCCATTTAAGTGAAAGCTTACAATGTCAAAACCTCAAAACAGCGATTTTTTCCAAGGGGAAAAAAATCGCTGTTCTAAAAAAAATTAAAAAAAACTTTAAAACATTACATAATGTGGAGGGCTTTGCCTCCCACACCCCCCTACTTAAATATACCAACTCCGAGATTGCACTACAGTGCCGAAAATGGCAAAGTAAGGGAAGCGGCCAAGCAAATTCTTTCCCAGGGAAAAAATTTGCTTAAAAGCTGCTTCGCTATTTTGCCTTTTCATTCTTTTACGTTTGATCAAGATGCATTTGACAGAATGCATCTGTGATCACATAATAGGAACCCAAATTGTAGACCTCCAAGTACAAATATGAGGTTGTATACTGCATCCAAACTTGTGGTATCTCAATACTAACTCCAAACTTTTTGTATATCAACATATTCATCCCGCTCCAAGATAAGGCAGTGTCAAGAGTTACTATATATATATATATATATATATATATATATATATATACATATATATATATATATATATATATATACACACACACACACACACACACACACACACACACACACACACACACACACACACACACACACACAGCAGGAGACTTGTCCCCTGCAGAATCACACTTCACAGTAAGTTTTGGAATTTGCCTGCTCTATTTTCTTTCTTTCTTTCTTTTTATGAAATTGTAGTTTAATAAGTACTGGGAATCACAGTATCAGACTTCACATTTTCAGTAGGAAGCCAATGAATTTAACACTGAGAACTTAGGACTCAATCCTTACTATTCCATTACAGGGGATAAAATGGCAGGCAGTAACACCCCTGGGACCACATACTGTTGTAGTACTTTTCATGAGATATTCTGGCATGCATAGGAATTATTTTTTTCCAAATTTGCAAAATACATGCACATAGTAATGGCAAACTCTGTACAATAGAGCAATCTCTGACCCAGCTTTAATGGAAATGCTGCACATTCGAAAGTTAAATGGCAGACGGGTCACTCGCTCAAAGGATCTTAACCTAGTATGTGACATCAACAGATCTTGCTGGAGAGACAGATTCAGCTCATAGAGGTTGCCCCACCTTTGGAACAAGCTTCCTGTTCATGTTAAACAAAGACCCTCATTGACCCTATTTAAGCATAATTTGGATGACTAGATGGGTAACCAAAAATTTACCTCAGGGGCTCCACCTGTGTCCCACTTAGACAGGGGAAATAGGTGCTGAGTTTAGTGTCCACTTGAACTAGACACCCTTGGGAACATGGGTTGAACTTGGCTAGGCTTGTAAGGGCCCTGGAGCCATTAACCTAGTAACTGCCTATGATCCTATGATTAGTCGAAAGGGCAAAGATGCATACTGTTTCATTCCTGTCCAAATAAAAGAAAGTGCATCTGTTTTCCAGGTCTTCCAACATGGAGCCTAGGAGCATAATTTTGCCTAATGATTGTTATGACTGGAGGCAAATAGATCTATCTGAGGTGTTCATCAAAGATGAATCAGTTCCTGGAAGGCCTCCTAATTCTGCTTTCATTCTTAAGGGTCTGTTATGTAGTTTCTCAGCCTGTCTGCCACAAAGTTTTGCATTGTAAGATGCCTGTAGAGTGAGACTCCACTGAAAAGATATATCCCAGGTTACTATGGCTAATCTGCACAGAGGTTAAGATATCACCCCCCCCCCCATTTGTTTATGTACCACACTACTATAGTGTTGTCTGTGACCTCTTATAATGGTCATAGGACCCATAGATGATTGAGAGACTTGTGAGCATTTATTACTGCCAGCATCTCTTTTATGTTTGTATGTTTTGGTCTGTTTTTTTTTTTTGTTTGTTTGTTCTGAGGACTCTACACTTTTACTCCCATAGACATAGACTCTACACTTTTACTTCCATAGACGCTAAGAAAATTCTGAGGTGTCCACAGTTACAGACTGTGCTACAGCACTCGAGCTGGTGGGGAAATAGGAAACCTGGTTTCAGATATAACTGGTCTCTCTACCATCAAAGTCCCCTTCTCAGAAATCTCAAAACAAAATCTAGAATGTCAGGGAATGTTGACATTAAAATCATACTTATTTTAGGTAGCACTGAATTTTCTCATGTGGAATCTGGCTAGAAGAATCATGAGTATCAATAGATGCCATGAAACCTAGAATCTTAAGAAATTCCCTGGCTGAAACCTTGTCTAGAGTGGAAAAATCAGGACTAGATCTATGTATAGATGCACTTTTTCCTGTAGAAGAAAAACTCTTTGAACTGACGTATCTAGAAGAGACCCTAGGAAAACAATCCTGTGAGAAGAAGTCAAGCAGACTTTTGTATGTTTTCCTGAAACCTCAGTCTGCGTAGGAGATCTCTCACCACAGTGAGATTTCTCACACTTTGAAAGAAACTCTGCAAAGATAAGCAAGCCTTCTAAATAAGGAACATGTGAATACTTTACAGTTTGTGATAGGCTGTCACCAAATCTAGATAGTTTGGAAATACTGTTGGAGCTGTGGATATCCCACAGGTAATATAGGGGACTGAAAGTGTGATCCAAGCACAGAAAACCTCAAGAAACATTTGAAATCTGGTGCTACAGGAGTGTGATAAGCATATTTTAAATCTAAGGTCACTTAAAAAGTTTAAACAGGGAAGAGAGGTAACAAGTCATACAGGGACAACATTCTGAACTTTGGATGTCTCAGAAACTGGATTAGAAAGGAGAGATCTACAGTTGATCTGAAAAAAGCCTTCTTTCTTTGCCAGCAGAAACATTCTTTGGTAAAAGCCTTCCACTTTCTGAGAAGGAATGACAGCTTGTATCACCCCCTGAGTTAGCAGATGCTGAATACAAGACAGAAAAAAAGTTTTAACTTGTGGATGAAGAGGAATCTCCTGAAAAGGAGTGTGAGATTCCCGCTGTCATCTGCATCCATGATGAATCACTTTCAGAACATATTTGTCTGAGATTATGTTGTCAAAGAGAGAAACTGAGGGCCAGATTGTTTGAGAAGAATTAAAGGCTTGCCAAGGTGAGAAGAGGGGTAGATTCTGAAGATAGTCATTCAGACTTGTTAGACGACTGTCCTTGTTTCTGGGGGGGGCTCCTCTTTTCTTTTTGAAGCCCCCTTACCATTGCTTTTTAAAAGTCTGTTTTCCAGCAGCTTGAAATCTACTTATTTTGCATTTTGTAAAATGTTGCAGTGTTAACTATAAACCACCACCTCTCAATCTAAGAAGAATTTAAAGTTTCAGCTTTTATATCTTCAGGAAGGTTTTGAGCATGAATCCAAAAAATGTTCCCATAACAGTTGCAGTAGCAGCATATGCAAAAGTGGCATCAGCTGAGTCATAAGCATATTCTAAAGATTGTTTAGTCAGATGAGACACCAAAGTAATAAGACTACAGAGAGAATTGTTCCTTAAATGAGGGGAAATAAGTCATAATGTTCCCCATTTTCTCAAAAGAAGCAAGCATAAACTTTAACATGTCTGCTTGACAGTTAAGAATTGTGAAAATACGTGTGGCAGAAGAACACACTTTTGCCCAAATCTTTCAAAGGTTTTCTCATCCTTGTCAGAGAGGAGGTATTATCATTTACCAGATGTTTATCATTTACAGGAGTTTCTAAGGAGTTCACTGCTGGGTTAGATCTGGGATTAGAAAGTAAAAACTTATTAAAATTGAGGAACTTTATACAATCTACTTTCTTTCTTTCTTTCTTAGGGGCAGCAGGATGGCCATCAGGTAAGTTACAGGTTATAATAAAGATGTCCTTCAATGTTGAAAGAACAGGAGGAAATGGAGTAAGTTCAGGAAATTCTAGTTGTAATAAATCATAACATTTCTTTAAAGACAATAGAAGGTTGTTATATTCCCACTGAAACAAATGATTCATTCTGGATATGATTTCAGAAAAAGAAAATCCTTCTAAGGTATTATCTGAAGAATCACACTCCTCGGAATCAGAATCCTGAGGCGAGAAAAATAGTAGTTGTTCCCTCACAATCTTTATCATGTTCAATGTCATAAAAATTTTCAGACAGTAAATAATTATTTTTTCTCTTACCAGAAACACCAGAACTGTTAATGTGAAGAGCCTGGAGTATGACCTGAGCTAAACCCAGCAAATCACTCCTGCCAAAGTAAGAGGACAAATGCTTCTTTTTATCTTTCAGGATTTAGTAAAAAGGCAAACTTAGTTTTGATAGGCACACACTTTACAGAGACATGCATTCTAGTCTGAATAAGCAGAGATGAATTCCTTGCTCCTTCTTCCAAGACAGACATGGATAATTCTCCCGTTTCCACCAAGATCACTCCGGCAAACCTAGAGGACTTCTCTAACCCCTCCCCAAGGAAAAGGATAAATCATCTGGGGAAGCAGAAATTGCCACTGCAGAGTCACCTATCTGTAGCTGAGGCAATTTAGCAGTTTACTGAAGTGACAAAAACTACTTTGAAATCTTTTTTCTTTTTCTTTTTGTGGCTAGAAGAAGGTAGAAATGAGGAACTAGTAGCTTATTCCATGGTAAATCTAAAAAAAATGCCTTATTCTCAGGGAAGCCTGGTAGAAACAGGTAAGTATTTAAAAAATCAATTTTCCACTAAAACAGAATATATATCACTTTAAACATTTAACCTAGTCCCTAAAAGTAATTCAACATAATAATTAGACAGGGGAAAAAAGTTTTAAATGTAAACAATTGTTTCCTCAAAAATAAAAATAATGCTCCTTGTAAAAAGTGACAACAGATCAAATGACACTCAATAAAAATAATTGTTATAACTTAAAATGAATTATTTTTTATAAAAGGTAAACTTTGTATCAGAAAAACAAGTTGGGGAAGTTTTAAGGGAACTTTGACCAGCAATGTAGAAGTCTCCGCAGATGTTGAACTCAAAAACCCAGAGGAGGAGGAGTCTCTTCAGTAAGAGGAAAGGTCTGAAGGACTTGACACCCAAACCACCCTTTTTCTTCAGCCCAGCTTAACCTGATTAACAGTTTGGGCCATGTAAAATGCCCTTAAGTTTTCCAGGCTGCCTGTCTGCCTATTATATTGTTGGCAGGATGTAAGCCATATTGCTAAGGCTACTGAGAACAGTTATAGATAACACATGGTAAGAAAATCATATAACAAAATAGTTAATATGATCCAGCTGTAGTTAAAGGAAGTGCTAAAAGCCCACACCATTAGAGATGTTTGCCTTTAATAGACAAGGATTCTGTGACCAAGAGTGGAGACTCTTGTGGGACTAACCAGAAGAAGCAGGAGAGTAATGTGAACATACCTGTGAATTTACTCAGAGTTCTAGGAGTGTACCTGTGGATTTATCCAAGAAGTACCAGGAGTCAAAACTCTTGGTGTCTTCAGATAACTTGTCTGCGGCTGCTTTACTTAAGCTAACTATAAAGAAATCTTGCATTTCATGGAACGACTTTAAATGGACTTGGGTTGTAAGTAACCAGAAATGTATTCAAGCAAAAATCTACTTGCTTTTTGTTTCAAGTTATCAATGAACTTTGCTTTAGATTCTTCAGTTCTTCATATAGCACTTTAAGAAACTATTTCTATTAAGTGTTTGTTATACTGGTGGTTTCAGCAGGCAAAGTTTGATTGATACACACAGAACTACACTGTTTTCCATTCTTTGATCACAGTCAGTAAGTGCAAATAATTTCTGAGTTAATTACCTCACCCAGAAAGACATAAGTGCTGCTTTTCTCTGTTTTTACCCCTCCCAAAAATAGATAGATTTTTTGTTCTGCGACTGAGCTGCTACATTTTTCAAAACATGGAAAAGCTCATGAGCACAAATATAGGTTAATATGTGATGGGTCTTCATTTGAAGAATGATGCTACAGGTAAACAATTAGTCAGTTTCTAGGAACAAATGGATATGATATTAATTTTACTGGCCACCCCAAGGACTATACTGCCACTAAAGAAATTGTATAACGATGATGACATTGAAACATACCTTGCTGCCCAGGCCCTGATGGATTTACAGCTGAATTCTATAATACCTTTATCTTACAAATAAAAATGTTATTAAAAATTTATAACTATATAAGGAAACATGGTGTCACAGATCTGTATGTTAATAACTCTAAAACTATCCTTATCCACGAACCTAACTCTGATAAGTCTAATTATTACAACTGCAGACCTATTGCATTAATTAATGATGACATAATGATATTACCTTTAGTCTTAGCAAACAGATTGAAAAAGGTGCTACCTACTATTATTTCACCTGAACAATCTGGTTTTATCAATGAAAGGAAAGTCTGTGATAATACACTCACATTGGATGCTGCCATTTCAATCTTAGAAAAAGAAAATAACCCAAGATTGGACACTAGTAAAGTGTTTGATAAAGTGAATTTAGAATTTTTGTTTAAAACAATGGAATACTTTAACATACCTCAAGAATTTATTGACATCATTAAAATACTTTACAGGAACTCTTATACAACACTCTCAGTAAAGTAAATTCAAAGCCAATAAGAACTATAAATGGTAGCAGACAAGGATGCCCCTCTCCCCTATCTATTTAATCTTTATTTAGAACCCCTCTTCCTTTATATAGGACAAAGAACTTTTCATCATATTACAACAATTCAAAATACCTAATTGAAATATACTGCTTTTGCAGATGACTTAAACATCTATTTTTAATTTCCTAATATGGACTTACATAAGATTTTGAAAACAATTGAGGATTTCTCAAGCATAACAAACCATGAGATTAATCCATCCAAATCTTTTATCTTCTCAATAAACCCCATTGGACATAAAGAATATTACTTCCCAGAAAATTAAATTAGAATAAACTACTCGCTTAACTAGTTGGGTATAAGTTTTGAGCATGCTCACAAAGCACCAATGAAAGAAAATTTACAAAAAAAACTGGGCAAATATTACTAAAGATATTACTGTATGGAACAGTCAAACTCTCTTTCCTATCCAAAGCCATTATTATTAAAATGAATGTTATTCGTAGAATCTTGTACTACTTCAATGCAACCAATCTGACTATTCCATGTAAATTTTTCCATAAAACTCATGCAGAAATATCTAAATTTATCTGGTTCCCATGTCAGTTAGGATCAGCTATAATAAACTAATCCTACCTAAAGGAAAAAGTGGAATTGGCCTACTGGATTTTAAATTATACTATGACATTTATTGTGTCAAGATAGCTTATTTCAACCAAAATGAAAGTGAGTGATCCCCAGTCTGGGTGAAATGATGGTTTGATCATATTAGAATTCAAAACATCAATCAAAAGTCACTCTCTTTTATTAACCAAGAAGTTATTAAAAAAAATATATACAAGCTGATCAAAGACATGGTTAGTATATTTCAAAAATTGATAAAACCTCTAAATCTAGAACATATCATCATGCTACTGCAACCATTACATTTAAACCCAAGTCTTAAAATGAACAATAATGTAATAAATTTAAACTCTTATCCCTTAATAAGACACTCAACAGTATGGAATTTCTATAAGTTAAGGGATCATTCTATTAAGAATGTTAGGATAATAATGAAGTTACAAAAAAAATGTCATCATACTAAGACAAATTAAAGAAGTAATCAATTCAATATCACAAAAGATAAATAAAAACAAACCTAATATTGCCATGACAGAATCAAGCTTGAAGGGCGTGTTACCTAAAAGTAAAATGCTGTCTAATGTTTACAAGCTAATTTCCTCAATCAAATACCAATCTATTATATTATTCTGAAATTACTGGGCTAAAGAAAGCAAAAACAGTACTATGGAACAAAAATTACAAGCGATAGAAAATACAATAAAACTAACTCCTTTTAAAAACTTGATTTATACTCAAATTATGATAAACAATGTGTATCTTACTCCTTTGAAATTAAATAAGTATTATTCAAGCTCATCACCATACTGTCCATACTGCCCATCAAAAATTGCAGATGAGCTACATGTATTCTGGAGCTGCAAAAATACTCATAAACTATAGTCATTAAAAGTAAAGTTAGAAAAAATGGGATATGAAAAATCAACACTCTCATAAGAATTTGCTATTATTCACATATGTAGCTCCACAAATTCTATCTAAATTGTATAAACATGTAATGATAACAGCTTTTGACTTAGTCACACTACATGTAACCCAGAACTGGTTTGATCAAACCAAATTATCTTGGAATGGCTTCAAATATATGTCAGCAAAATATTTATATTTGCATAAACTAGTTGCAAAAGATAATAATAATCACTCCTATCTACAAACGTACTGGAACCTCCTTTTTAATAATATAGTAAATGATTAAGCTATGAACGACATGTTTTAAAACCAGAAAGTATAAATGTGAATCTAGTTAATAATACCAAAACCTTAAAAATAAAATAAATAGTAATCAAATCAAGAGCAATTACGTTGTTAGAATCTCTTTCCTAATCACCATAATAGAAGATGAATACACATGTAAATGGTGACACTATGTTGTAAATAGTTTTGCTGCTACAGTCTATACTACATACCTGCATATGTACTAACAATTCATACAGTTTCTTTTCCAATGTATTTTCATGCAATGGCAATATACATGCAGAATCTTATAATTAATTCCTTTATAGATGTACACTGCTGCATATCAGTTTTCTCTGTATTGTTATTTTGCTTTATTTTCTAGTAGAATTTGTGTGCTATTTTACCTAAAAAAAGAAACATTATTCTTGAAAAAAAAAAAAAGAAAGAAACATACCTTCTTGATTTCAAAAATAATGCTAGCCAGACTAATCAGACTCATTCTGACTTGGACTAAAATGTTATCTTCATAACTTACAGAAGAAGCAATGCTTACACGAACATGGAAGATACTTGAAGTACTATCAATAAGTAAAAAAGGAACTACTAGCTAGGGGTGGTGTATCTTCTGAAACACGAGACGAAATTTCATAAAAATGACATTTAATTCAAGTAAAATGTTAAGAGTTCAAATGTCTAATTTAAAGCATGTTTTAAACTTATGGTTTGAACCAGAAGAAAACAGTTAAAGTAAAATGATAAGACAGTTTAGTAGATGATAGATTCAGAAGAGCACATTCAAGTAATTTACATAAATCAGCCTTTCAGAGTGACCTTAAGAGTACCAGTAAATTAGCTATACTATTTGAAAGTTTACTAGATAACGAAGCACTGTTTAAAACTGAGCAGCCTAAGCCTGTAAATAAAGTGTGCATATATTTGTGAACACACAAAAATCTCGGCAACTAAAATGATATGCTTCAGGTATGGAAAGAGGGGGAACACTGCTAAAAGGTATTTAATTTGTAATAGGAATTCTGTACATAAAAAAGTAATCCCTAACCAGCCTGCAGGTAATCAAAATTTAAAATCGGTGCCTACCAATGTGATTTTGAACCAACATGATGACAACAGAAATGAACTGATAGAATTTGATAAGATAACTGCTTAGAACAGTAGAATAACCATATTGTCTTGGAGCCCAAATGAAGCAGCTTTAAGATTTTGGAAGCACTGTTACACTTGTTAAGGAAAGTTACGTCTGTAGACATAAAACAAATGACAACAAGAGAGAAGTGGAAGTAATATATATGTTCATTGAGAAATGAAGCTGTATCTTATAAAACATGTAGAAATTCAAACTTTGTTAGACTACTATATCTGTAGATGTGATACCTTATTTAGCATATGATGTCATAAAAAGTCAAGACCTCCCTCAGTTCAAGGCTCCTCTCTTAAACTCAAATTTCAGACTGATTTTCATGTCTCTATTCTATGTGTCAGTGATAAAGAATTATTCCTTACAACATCTAACCCTAACCCACAAACACTCACACGTACACACTCAATCCCATACAGAAACTAAAGTTTAGGCATAACTCCCCACTCTCACTTACATTAAATTTAATGACATACAACTTGACTATTCCAGCACTCAACAAACCTTACACTCGACTAAACATACCACCTAAAATGTTTTAGCATCTGTCTGTCTTTCTATCTATCTACCTATTATCTGTTTTAGATAGAGACACAGACCTACACACACACCTCTATACATGCATCAGTTCAGGCGGCAACCAGACCAAAGTTCACTTTAGAAAGGAGGTTTTATTGACATAAAAAGACAGACTTTGCCTGGGAAATGAGAGTATAGCAGCAGTTGGAAATTAACTGCTTCAGCAGTTAGTGGTGTCACCTCACAGCAAGAGGATCTCCGGTTCGATTCCCAGGTGGAGTGCCTTCTGTGCAGAGTCTGCATGTCCTCCCCATGGGTGAGTGAATGTTAAAGACATGCAGGTAGGTGCGTGCATGTGTGGGTTTTCCTTCTTTGAAGGTTGGGAGCCGGGTTTGCAATGCGACACCTTAAAAATCCACTGCCGATCATGAGCAGACCGGTGATCCACTGTGGTGACTCCTAACAGGGACAACAACTTAACAAGTGCTTCTCTGGCACCTACTTGAAAATATGCTGTCTCAAACATAGCTGTCAGTCCTAGCTGTACCTTTTCAAAACACTATACAGCTAATAGCCCTTGGTGAAGTTAAACCACAACAATTTAGACATAGACTCTTTTGCCACGTCTTTCACAATGAGTGGAAACGTACATAACAAAAGTCTCTCTTCACCAAGTCCTGTACTGGTGAACGGGAAGAGTTCTTTTTGACAGTGCCTTTAAGGCACATATAGAATGTCTCTGTGGATAGTGTTATGGCACAAACGTGACCACAGTCTGTGGCACCAAATAAAAGTGTCTGGCACTTAGATTAATGTCTCTGGCACAGAAGTAACAAGTGTCTGATATGCAAAGAAAAAGCTTCTGAAGTAATACACTGCTAGTTAATAAACCAAGTAAGAAGCAAACATCTCTTGCTTATCAGCCCTTTATAACAAAATGTGTTTCTGCATACCAAGCAATAACACTTTCAGCAGGACCTCCACAATTCTAGACTAAGACCCTACATCATTGAAGAAACACCCCTAGCTTTAGTCCACCTCATTTTTACTGCAAAACCCTCCAGACTCATTAGGACTCTCAGGTGCTAATGTCTGATAAATTTGCAGCTAGTTTCTAGCTGCTTTTGATAAACTGGGATTCCAAATTATTCTCTTAAAGGGAACCAGTCCCTAACCCCTGCTTCTTGTGGATTTCTCATGGCTTATTCTTGTTCTAGTCTGTTCCTCAGAAACTCCTCTCTCATTTTCCTGAAAGAGCTGCTCTTCAGTAAGGGCGTATGTATGTACATATAAAAGGATTTATTAAGTCTAGGAAATCAGAAATGATGAAATGATTGTGTGTTAGTTGCATTAGACCCAAACTGAAGTATGGAATAACAATATGGATACCTTAGTAGAAAACAAGCATGAATAAATTGGAAAGAGTACAATGGAAATATACCAGGGGCATGCATGGATGTGGACATTTAAGTTATTATAAAATATTATAAAAGACTGAAATATCTGAACTTGTACAGTGTCTCATACAGATATTTTGGAGGGGACCTTATTCAGGTATGACCAGGCCGGTATGACTCTGGCCCTGAGTAGCATCCTGCCCTCACCAAGAATGATGCCACAGAATAAAAAAAAAATGATCAATTTCAACAACTGGCTAAGTTTCTGGTGTCATTCAATGGGGATCTAGTATCTGTCCACCTGGGATGACATGCTCAACAAGCCACGTTGCTTCGCACAAAGATATTCAAAGAGAAACACAGGCAAAGGCATCCAGATATGGAAAAGTTCACAATAAAAAAATTAATATCACAAAGATGGAATGTAGAAAAGAAGATTAGTAAAGCAAAAGTTAAAGAAATAGAAGTTGAAGTTATGGAGTGCCTGCAAAGTGAAGGATTTGGTGTAGAAGGTTTAACACAGACTACATCAAAGTATGATGGAGTGAGTCCCCTGAATAAGGAGAAGCAGGAAGATCAGGAGACATCTGAAGAAGAAATATGGACATGGGAAAGAAAAATAAATTTAATATGGTGTAATATTTATGCAAAGGAGAAAGCAAAACTAACCAATACAAAAAGAGTAGCACCAAAGAGATCTGAAGAGAAATACAGGCAAAAAAAATCCAGATATGGAAAACTTTACAATAAAAAAATAAGAATACAAAGAGGAAAAGTAGAAAAGGAGATCAGTAATGGAGAAGTTAAAGAAATAGAAATTGGGGTTATGGAGCACCTGCAAAGTGAAGGATTCAGTGTAGAAAATCTAATGCAGAAAGCACCACAACAGGCTAGGGCAATGGATATCCAAATTAAGGGGAAATCAGTGGAACAGGAAGCAAATGGTCAGGTGCCATATTAAGATATTTTGGAGCCTTCCACAGGAAACCAGTATAAACGTTCTCTTGAAGCTAGACAACAAGGGAAGGAACAGGAGACTGTGGAAACTCTGATGCAGTCCATGTTGAGGAGTGATAGGCCAGTGAGTTCCCATATGACAGAGCAATGGATGGCACAGGATGAAATTAAAGTGAAGTTGCCACAGGAAGATGCTATAGAACATTCTATGGAATGCCTGCATGAAGTGGAAAACAAAGGATGTCCCCTCAGTCTGGAAGAAAATGAACTAAGGGAAGAGTTTCTTGATTTAATGGACATAGATAGATATATTAAAATCAATGAAAGGAATAGATTGCAGGTCAATAAAACTCCAAATGTCAGAAGTCTGATAAAACAAATGAACACAGTAATTAGGACTGTCCATAGAGATCCATGTGATATAACAGAAATAAACAGAATATGTTACTGTGCAGCTAAATTGATAACTGATAAAGTTCTACCACAAGAGCACATGGCAGTGAGGCAAAGAAAGGGGAGAAATTAAATACCATCATGGAAGTATCAAACAGAAAAAAATATAAAGCAATTAAGACAAGAAGTGTCACTGTTAGAAGATATAGAAGAGGGAATAGATCAACAAAAATACTAAGAAAGATAAATGTGATAAAAGCAGTGCACAGTATTAGAAAAGACAAGGATCTATAGGTTCACAGGTTCATAGGCTGGTACTGAGCTATCTGCCCGAAGGCATATATTAGCCCAGCCACGTTGTGCGGTATTCACCTCCCCTTTAGTAGTTCCCTAGACCCTTGTACTAGCAGCTAGTACCCTTGGCCCCTATCTAGTAGTGCTGTTGGTGTGATCCCCGGTGTGAAATTCCTGTTACCCATCCACTCATCAAGGTTCCTCTTGAAGAGTGACAGTGAGGGGCTCTGTCTTATGTAGATTGGGACCCTGTTCCATAGTAAGGGAAGGCTCTGCAAAGGGAATCTATCCCTCCAGCATGTTCTATTCATTTTTGTGTTGAGGTTTATATCCCTAGAGCGTGTAGCTCGTGTAGATTTGCTTTTGCTAAGATGGAGCATGTTCAACAATTCTGGGTTGGACATGGCTCTGTACGTTAGACAGAGATCGCCTCTGAGAAAGCGGTATGCAACAGAGAACAGCCTTAGCTTTTTCAATCATGCTGCATAGGGCAACTGTTTGAGGCCAGTAATCCTCTTGGTTAGGTACCTCTGTGGTCTCTCCAGCTGCTGGAGATGTCTAGCCAGGTACATTCCAATTGGTGCATTGTACTCAATAATGGGTCTGATGAGGGAAGAGTAGAGGGGCACCATTACATCCTTAGATCTTGATGCAAACCCTTTCGTGATCAGATGGGTCACATAGAAGGATTTTCTAACCACTTTGGCAACATGGTTATCAAAGGAAAGCTGACTATCTACTTGGGTCCCTACATCCCTTATTTCTTCTTCAGATTTCAGGGGATTACCTCCTATGTTGTAGTTTGCGGGTACTCTGTTTTTTCCAAAGGGGATTACAATGCATTTTTTGCATTTAGCTTGAGACCATGGCTTTGACACCATGCATCAGTCTCATTTAGGCCCTTCTGGAGGATCTCCATGTCAGCCAGAGACTCTATTAAGGCACCTAGTTTGCAGTCGTCCACAAACTTAGTCAGCCACAGCCCTTCTGTGCTTGCCTGTACTTCTGAAAAGTATATGCCAAACAGGAGGGGGCCCAGGACAGAGCCCTGAGGCACACCACCCACTACTGGTCTGGATTCGGACATAGATCCCGCTACTCTTACTTTATGGGATCTGTCTGAGAGCCATTTTGTGATCCATCTTGTGACGTAAGGGTTTATGCCCAGGCTGGTGAGCTTATCAATAATACCTGAATGGGGAATAGTGTCAAATGCTTTAGCAAGGTCAAGGTAAGCCGTGTGTACCTCCTTTCCCTTATCTATAGCCTGAGCAACTGTCTCAAAGAAATCCACCAGGTTCAGGAGGCATGATCTGCCCTTGACGAAGCCGAACTGTGTGGGGTCCAGCGACTGGAGGTTCCCAATCTCTCCATTTATGAGTCCCATAATGATTCACTCCATATCATGCACTATCACAAATAACAAACTAAAAATTTCAGCACCAGCAGAAAACTTTAGAAGATACACAGATAAATATAAAGGAAAAGTACAAAATAAGCAATTTAGTGATGACCCAAAAAAAGTTTTATAGAGAATTGGGAAACAAGGTAAAAGGAATTGAAAGACGCCAAAAAAAGAAATAGATGCATTTTGGAGAAGTATCTATGAAGATCCTGTGGAACATAACAAAGATGCTAAATAGATAAAAGAAGTAAAAGAAAGAATAAGAAGTTTAAAGGTACAGGATATGAAATGGGATGAAGTAACTGCCAGAGAGACTGAAAGAAAGTTAGGAAAATCTTCTAAATGGAAAACTGCAGGCCCAGATGCAGTAACTAACTTTTAGTTAAATGCATTAACATCTTTGCATGAAGAGCTAGCCATGAGTAAGAACTATTTGTTATTAAATAAAGTCATAGTGGAGAACTGTAAAAAGGGGAAGAATCTAAGTATGGCATGGATTGACTACAAAAAAACATTTTATAGTATCCCACATTCATGGATAAAAGAGTGCTTAAAAATGTATAAGATACACCCTACACTGATTGACTACATTACAGCAACCATGAAACAATGGCAGACCACCTTGCAATTAAGCCACGATAAAGGACAAATTATTATCCCAGGGATAAAAATTCAAAGGGGGATATTCCAGAGTGACTGTCTGTCACTGTTGTCACTGTTGCTATTCCGCCTTGCCCTTAACCCATTAAGCTGCCTACTTAACAGCTTAGGCATTGGCTATAATTTGGCTCATAGAAAACAACAAAGTCTAAAGATTTCTCATCTTCTCTTTGTCAATGATTTAAAACTGTATAGTTCATCAGATGAGGAACTGAAAGCACAGCTGCAGGTTGTCAAAACTTTTGCAGATGATATTAGAATGTCATTTGGCTTTGAAAAATGTGCAAAAGCAAATGCAACCTTTAAAGCAGGAAAACTGCAGCATCACGAAATCATCAATTTGGGACAAGAATGTGACCTAAAAGAACTTGAGCAAGAGGGAGTGTATAAATACTAGGAATTGATGAAGGATCGGCAATAAAACATGAACAAATGCGAGTAAAACTTAGTAAGGAGTACTTTACAAGACTTAAATGAATCCTGAAAACAGCATTGACATCTTGGAACGAAATCCAAGCTATAAACCAATTTGCTCTTCCTGTCAACATACAGTTTTGGAGTGATTGACTGGCCCCAAAATGTGTTAGATAGATTAAATATTAAAACAAGAAGGATGCTCACCAAATGATCTATAAAAATCAGTGCATACCAAGATTATATATTCCCCATTCCGAAGGAGGGATGGGCCTCCTTGAAACTGATTATATGTATAGATCTGCAATCGTGGAACTCCACACATACCTGCTGAACTCACAAGACCCAAATGTAGTGAAAGTTTTGAAACATGAGGAGAATAAATATAAGATGGCTTTTCTGCTTAACCTAGCAGAAGCATATAGGTATCAAGCCGGAATGGAAATCAAACCAAAATTAGTTAAAAATCAGGAAGCAACTGAATATGCAAGAAAACCAAAAGAAAGAATATAATGTGAAGGACCACATGAGAAGGCAAGAAATGTGGAAAATGCATAAATATAGTTGCAAGTATAGAAAATGTCTGGAAGAACCTCATGTTGATCAGGAACGAATGAAGGAATGGTTAAGGAGATGTGAATTCAAACAAAGAGATGAAAGGTTAATACTGGTGGCACAAGACAGTGGGCTACGTACACGCTGGTTTACAAAGTCCATTGAACATGTGGGAGAAATAGAGAAATGTAGGTTTTGTAAAACTGAACTGGAAACAGTCACACACCATGTTGCTGGTTGTGACATACTAATGGCAGAAGGACTGTATACTGAAAGGCATAATAATGTGGCAAGACTGTTACACTGGTTATTGTGCAAACATTATGGTACTGAAGTGGCTGAAAAACACTGGAAACATTAGCCACAAAGCATCACAGAAAACAATGAAGTCTACATTACATGGGATCAACAATTACCAACAGTTCAAAAGATAGATGCTAGAAAACCAGATATAGTGGCCCAGGAAAAGAAGACAAAATTAGCATTAATCATTGAAATAGGCACACCCAGTGACTACAGTGTCCTACATACAGAGAAACACACAGTCATAAAACACCAGGATCTGCAGGCAGAAATGAGAGCAATGTCGAGGAAAGATACCCAGACAGTTCCAATAGTAGTAGGAGCAACAGGTCTTATAAAAAAAGAGTCTATAATCCTATTTAGATATGCTACCAATACATGTAACTCTGTACGAACTGCAGAAGGAGTCATTGCTGGGCACATTACGAGTGCTGCGAAGAGCACTATTTGCTGACATCAGAGTGAAATAATACTAATTTCATGTACTTTGACTTAGGAATCGGGTCCATTCCCGTCATGGTATTAGAAACCCAAAAGATTTGGAGAAATTAAAACAGGATATTCCAGAGTACTGCAGAACCAAAATGCAGCTGTATTTCTGGAGATGATGTCCAATTTATAATGAGCTACAAAGGTATGAACTTTAAACCAAGTGGTAGCTGCACAAACATCATCAATGGAAGCTTTGGACCAAAAAAAGATGATGTAGCCATTGACCTAATCGAATGAGCTCTTGGTTGTTTTGATAAGGTCATACCTTTTAGGGAATATACATGAGGAATATAATCAGTTATCCATTTGGCTATTGTAGTTTTTGAGACAGTCCTAGCCAACTTGCTCTTTGCAAAGGAAACAAACAACTGATCAATCTTTCTAAATTCCTTTGTTCTGTGAAGGTAGAACTGAAGCTGTCTATGTACATCTAAGGAATGAAGCATGCATTTTCCTTTGTTCTGAAATTTTGGGAAGAAAACTGGCAAATTAATGACTTGATTGATATTTGCTTGTGATGCAACTTTGGGTAAGAAGGATGGATTTGTACGGAAGGCAACCCTGTCCTTATGGAAGACCAGATAAGGCGGTTTTGAAGAAAGTGTTTGGAATTCAGAGACTTGCCTTACCAAAGTAATAGCTACAAGAAACACTGTTTTCCAAGAAAAACATTTGAGGTCCACTTTTGTAGAGGGTCCATATGGTGATTGACTGAGACTCTGTAAAACCAAAGTAAGATGCCAAGGGGGTACAGGGTCCTTAATAGGTGGCCTAAGTAAAAAGGTACTCTTAAGAAAAGCCTTACACAGCCTAGATGATGCTGGAGGGGGCATTATCTCTGACATTAAAACATTATGTCTGACATTAAAATATGAAAAAGCAGCCAGATGGACTTTAATAGTAAAACAATTGGCCCACTTTGGAAAAGAAATGTTAGAAATTCTAACACAGCAGAAATCAGAGAAGAGAAAGAATATACATTTGTCTGCTGAGCCCCTAAGGAAAATGTCTCCCATTTACTTTTATAAATCTTTCTTGTAGAGGATTTCTGGGATGAAAACAACATTTTTCTAACTGGAGAGGAGAGCCTGGAATGTCTAGCCATCATTAGAATTGGAGAAACCATGCTGTCAATTTGAGGCCCTGAATGTCTAGATGAGTGAGGCCTGATGGGTGTGATAGAAAATTTGGACTGAGGTTCAATGTCCGTGGAGGACATATTAGATGAAACCATAGGAAGGGGAACCAAATCTGCTGAGGCCTGAAGGGGGCAATGAGGATTACTTTGTTCTTCAACCTGAAATCTTTCTGATGAAACTTGGGGATTAAGGGTAGGGGAGGATAGGCATAAAGAAGTCTTTAGTGCCAAATGTGGACTACGACATCTCTCAGTGACAGTCCCTGAGGAGGGATTCAGGCACTTTTTGAGGGGAGAGTCAAATAGGTTGCAGCATGGTTGACCCCACTGTTGGAAGATCATATTTGCCAATGACTGAAAGACCACATGTGAGACATCAGAAGATTCTTGCTGAGCCTGTCTGCTAACATATTTGATTTCCCTGGAATGTGCATTGCTATAAGAAAACAGTTGGATGAGATCGCCCATTTCCAAACCCTCATTGCTTCTCAGCAAACAGAGTAAGATCTGGTTCCTCCCTACTTGTTGATCTAACAAACCACTGACATATTGTCTGTTTGAATAGAAATTGTCCCCAGAGGGAGAGAGCTCTGGAAGGTCTGCAATGCTAATAAGTCTGCTGTCATCTCCAGGACATTGACTGTATATGCAACTTGGTCTCTACTGGGGTCCACGTACCTTGAACACTCCATCCCAAGTAATGCCCCCCACCCAAACTAGGAGGCATCCATGGTCAATGTGGCTCTGGGTGGAGGAAGGATAAAGGGGCGGCTCTGACAAATCTCATTGGATTGGATCCACCAGACTAATGAATCCTTGCATACCTTGGGTAGTCTTATTGGAAACTGTAAAGTTTGGTGAAGAATGGACCATTGCATTTGTAAAGTCCACTGAAGGATCTTCATGTGAAAATGAGCTGTTGGCATCAATATGATTGCAGCAGCCATCGATCCCAATGCTCAACTTGGCTGGAGGAAAACAATGAGACAGAACGTGATTAACATGTAACCTTAAAAAGAGAATTCTGGCCTGTGGTATTAATGCTTGAAGATTCACTGTGTCTAGGTTAACCCCTATAAGCTCCAAGACTTATACTGGCTGAAATTTTGACTTTGCAAGATTCATGGTAATACCTAGAGTTTGAGTCAATTGAAGAACTCTATGGCTGTTATCAATAGATGCCTGGTTGATGCGGTGAGAAGTCAGTCATCTAAATATGGAAACACCCTGAATCCATGCAGTCTTAGATGAGCTGCAACCACTGCCATACATTTGCTGAACACCCTGGGGGTTGTGGTGAGACCAAAGGACAGGGATCTGAACTAACAATGACTGTCTCCCAGCCAGAAGTGAAGGAATCTTTAGGATCATCTGTTTGTTTTTATGTGATAGCACACATCCTTCAGCTAGTCATCTTTCTGGAGCAACTGCAGAACAGACTGAACCATGACCATCCAAAAGTTTGTGTTCTTTATGAATTTGCTTAGATAAGTGAGATCTAGGATGGGTCTCAGGTCCTCTGTTTTCTTTGGCACTAAATAACCTTGAGTAAAAAACAGATCCTCTCTGGTCTGGTGGGACCTCTTGAATTACTCTTGTCTAGCAGCTTTTGAATTTCTAGGGCTGCTTGCTCCCATTGATTGGGTGGAACACTAGGGAGATTTTTTTCATATCCTCAGCGGATTTTGTAAAAAGGGAATAAAATATCCTCTGGATAAGATTCTTTGCACCTATGTGTCTTTTGTGATGGGTGAAAAGACAAGCATCGCCCGGTTGTCTCCAGGCAAGAACAGTCAGGCAACCTTTCAGGAACACTAAAAGGGTCTGTCTGAGAAGGAATCTCGAGACCCTTGATTTTGCAGACCCCCCCCCTGCCATGTGGGTGGCATCTTTCATTATTATAATTATTTCCCCCTCTGCCTTGAGGAAAAATCTCTGTGTGAATTTTGAAAAGGCCCTTGACATTTTCAAGCAAACATTTTCTTACCACCCATGCTGATTCCTGGAAAAGAATCTCTGCACAGTAGAAAAACAGATTCCTATGGCAGATAGGGTCTTCCCATCCTGTTCATTATGAGAAAGTGCCTCTTTAACATTGGACCCAAAAAGGGAATATCCATCAAAAGCAGCATTGATGAATATTGCTTTAAAGGGCTCCGCAGAGTTACACAAGTGCATCCAGGCATGCCTCCTAATGGATATGCCTGTACCCACAGCCCATGAGGAACCTTCAGCCGCATGAGATATGAACCTCATGGATGCATTTGATATGGATTGTTGGGTGGCCAATCATGAAGAATAAGCGTTCTGTGGCCAGTCTTGAAGAACAAGCATTCATCTCCTCTGCCAACATGGGCCCAGGGCTAGAGTTAGAGAGTTCCTTTATTAAATCTTTTTTTAACCTAGTAAAATGTGCCAGGTAATTTTGATGATCATATAGCAAAGGTTGCTGATGCATATACTGACTTCCCATATCCATCCAAGATCCTAGATTCACTGCTGAGGGGATGGACAGTTGAGCTTTGTACAGCTAGCTTCTTCTTCATGGCTGCAGCAACAAACATAGCATCTACAGGAATACTCTTGGACTAATGCTGTCATATAGTGGTGCACTGAGGCTCTTGTCTGGGTATTTAAGGATGGGTTCTACGGAATCTGGCTCCTTCCATTCCCATCAGGAGACAAGGTTAACAGGCTCATCTACCGGGGTAACGCAAGATGTAGATGGGCCCGACACAAAAGATTGCAGGGATACAGATTCCTCCTGACAAGTATTCTGGGAAGACCATCCACCTTTTCGGTACAGGATTTCTAAAATGTCTCCAAGTGAGACATCTTCCAGTGGAGATCTGGGGGAACCTTCTCCATCAAAATCAGTGCCTTCTGTCAATGATTCCTGAGGGGAATATAAATTCCTTCTTTTGCATTGTTTCTTCTGAGGAACCACCTCATTATGACACTGGAGAGGAGTCGGAAGAAAGGAGAACGGTTGAATGTCCCTGTAGAGTAAGATGATCATAGGATCCTAGAAGGTTACTAGACTACTGGCCCCGAGACCCTATCTTCAATACCTATTTTATCAATTCAATATCTAAGCTACTGAACCCTAACCCAAACTCCTCTACTAATAACATCTCCAACTTTTCTGAACCTACTCCTAATACTATCTCCTCAAATACATTCTTCCTCAAACCTGTACCACTAGCTACATCAAAACTCTACTCTGTAAATTAAAAACATGCTCAGTAATAACTGACAATATTCCTTCCACTTTTCTTCTACTAGCAGCTGACTCTCTTGCTCTCCCTGCATCTATCCTAATTAATCACCATCTCTGAATCTAAAGTCCCTTCCATCTGTAAACAATGCTACACTCTACCTATACACAAAGGAGGTAACTCCTCGGATATCTACAACTTTAGACCTATCGCTATCCTCTCCCCTCTCTCTAAAGTACTAGAAAAATGTTCATAAACAAGTTATGCAGCATCTAATACAGGAAAATCTGCTTACACCCACTCAACATGGCTTCAGACTCAAACATAGCACCACTACAGTTCTATAATCCTTCCTCAACACTGTCTATATAGCCATGGGTCGATCATAAACTTACTTTTTGCCTATTCTTGGACCTCTCAAAAGCTTTCAACACTGTCTTACACTCTCTTCTGCTGCACAAACTGCATAACCTCAGCTTCTCCTCTGATACTGTTGCATGGTTCTCCAGCTACCTCACTGACAGAGCTCAATCAGTGAGATGGCACTCTGCACTCACTCCTCATCTCCCTGTAAAAATGAGTGTACCTCAAGGGTCTATTCTAGGGCATTTACTTTCTAATATATTTACTAATCAGCTTTATACATCCTGTCCTCAGTCATCTTTAGTGCAATACGCAGATGACACTACAGTCATCACCACAGCCAACTCTCCTTGACTACTCTTTCTACTGTCTTCTAAAATATATTAAGCAAATCGCCTCAGAAAAACGTTCTATTGTAATTGTCTTGCCTTCATGCAACTACATTATGATAAAACTGGGTTTTTATAGCCACTTACCCCAAAAACTATATTCATCTTAATGACATATTTCTTTTTATACATCTTGAAATAGTTTTGCTTTACTCCTGATTATTGACACTTTATAACATTGCATTGCTAAGTAATGCCTTGTAATAATCCTGTAACATTGCTGTTTAATGCTAATTTATATTGAAAATTGTATAATATGTTGGTGCTTTTCTCCCCGGGCCTCCGCTGAAAAAGGGCTCTTCAGCTCAGTCGGACAGTCCTGGTCAACAAATGTAAAATAAATAAATAAATAAGCCTAGCCAAAAGTTTATCCCATGTTTAGACAAGTCAGCACCCAGACCCCTATCCAGCAGGGACACAGATGGAATCCCAGGGGTGTATTTTTTGTTCCCCATCCAGTTATCCAGGTTGCACTTAAAAAGGGATAATAACTATCCTGCCAAAAAGTCCTATTGATATCGCAAACCAGGTTGAGGTCGCGAGTATGGGTTGCTCAAGTTCAGATTAACTTGCAGATATGCAGCATTCCCATCAAGGTAGGGTATGAGATTGCTTTGTATGCCAGACAGAGGTCACCTCTGAGGAGTCTGTATGAAGCTGAGTAGAGGGACTGGGCTTTTAGCCTATTTGTGTAGGGTAGGTGTTTGAGGCCCTGGATTCTCCTGGTGAGGAACCTCTCTGGTCTCTCCAGCTACTGCACGTGCTTTGCAAGGTACATGCCGAAGGGGGCATTGTACTCAATAATTGGCCTTATAAGGGAAGAATACAGGGATCTTATGAACTCTTTCCCCTGGATGAGATACCCTTACTTATGAGGTGGACCATATAGAAAGCTTTCCGTAAAATGGAAGCAACATGGTGGTCAGAAGTCAGGTTGCTCTCAACCTGGGTGCCCAAATCCCTCACTACTGATTGTGTACTTGGGACATTGTTATTAATGTGGGGACATCACTCTTCCCAAAGGGGATAATGATTTTTTGGCATTTAGCTTGAAGCCATGTTTCTGGCACCAGTCATTTGTTTGATTGAGACCTCTTGGAGGATGTCCACATCACTTGTGGAACTGATGACTGCACCTATCTTGCAATCATCTGCAAACTTGATCAGCCATAGCCCACTGGTTTTGGCCTGCACCTCAGAAGTACATCCCCGAATAACAGAGGCCCCAAGACTGATTCCTGGGGTATGTGGCTCATTACGACTCTACTGCTATTTTGATTAGTTGGGTTCTATCAGTGAGTCACTTTGCTACCCATCTGGTAACATATGGATTGATGTCTAGTTCAGAGAGTTTATCTACTATGCTTGAGTGAGGAATAGTGTTGAAGGCTCTGGCCAGGTCAAGGTAGGTGTATGCACCGTCGTCCCCTCATCCATGGCTTTGGTGACTGTCTCAAAGAAGTCGACCAGATTTAACAGACATGATCTCCCCTTGACAAAGCCAAACTGTTTCAGTTCGAGTGTTTGGAGGTTACCAATGTCTCTGTTAATGAAGTCCATAATAATCTGTTCCATGGCCTTGCAGATCAGGCTAGTTAGGCTGATGGGACTATAATTTCCTGGATTGGTGGATGCTCCACCTTTGTGTAAAGGGATGATGGTGGCTATCCTCCACTCGGCTGGGACAAAGCCGATACAAAGGGTTTGGTTGAATAGGGTGCTTAATGGTGCTGCAAATTCATGCCTGAGTTCATGTAGGATACAGCCTGGGATGTTGTCGGGTCACATGGAGGCTGTATTTTTTGCCTTTGAGAGAGCAGTGATGACCTGTTCCCTAGAGATAAGGGGTGGGGGGCAGGTACTGGGAATGTCCTGATTTACTGATGGGGGGGACAAAGGGGAGAAGTTTTCACTGAATCTGTCAGCCATTAGATTGGCTACATCTACAGCATTTGTGTATGTGGTGTCCCTTTGACGAACAGTTCTGAACAGATCTGGGTGCCTCCTTTGAGACTGTAGACATATGTGAAGAAGGTCTTATGCTTGTCTGTAGCAGATGGGGCCAATTTGGACTCGAAGTAGGCTTTAGAGGATTTCACTAGTGCTCTTATTTGCTTGTTAGGCTAAGGAGAGATTGCTTCCAATTGGGCACCTGCTCCTTCTTAGTCCTGGACAGCAATTTTTTCATTTTGTTATATAGTTTATCTATTGCAAATGTCCACCAGACAGGTTTACTCTTCCTTGAGGATGATTTTATCCTGTCAGGAAGTCCTGATTCCATGCATCTATATAAATGCTCATATAGTACTTCGGTGTAGATTTGGACATTGGTGCCAGTTCCTACAGTGGGGAGGGGGCTGTGAAGCTCTTTATACCATCCTTCAGGACGGTGTAATCAGCGTTGGAGAAGTTTTTTTGTTTGACCCTAGCTAGAGGGGGGGGTCAGGGTAGATGTTGACTTCAAACGTGACCACTTTATAGTCGGATCTTACCAGGGAGGATGATATCATAGGGGTGCTCCAGTGGTTACACATGGTAGTTAATACCAAGATATTATCACCTCTTATGGGGGTATTGACTAGCTGTTCCAAGGCATTTGCATTGATAAAATCAAGGAATCTCTGGGCATTTGTGTTCTGGCATGAGTAGTTTTCCAATCTATGGTTGGGTAATTAAAGTCATCCAGGATCAGGGTAAAGGGTTGAATCTTGATAGATTTGAAGAGTTCCAGATAGGTGCAGTGGGCATTTTGCGTCAAATTTGGAGGCCTGTAACTAGCTATAATTTGAATAGGGGTCTTGTCAACAGTTAACTGCACCCGGAGTGCCTCTGTGCGCCATACTGTTTGACCAGCCTGGAGGTGTGTGTGTGTCTTTAATATATATTGAAACTCCACCTCCTTTGGCTTTATTACCCACATTTTGGGGTCAGAATGTATGATAGGATGAGTAACCAGGTAAGGCTGGGGTGCTCTACTGAGCTTTGAACCAGGTTTCTGTGACTGCACAAATGTCAGCATCTTCCAGGGTTAAGAATGCTTGCAATGAGTGCAGTTTCATGTTTAGACTCCTGGCGTTTAGCAACATGACCTTTAATTTGCGTTTTGTTGAGATTTTTGTGTTGGTAGTATCGACCTCATGACTTTTCCTAAAAAGTTACTATGGGGAGGCAAGGGCCTTTGCCAGAAGCCAGAAGCCCAAGTGAGACAGATGCAGGCCATCTCTAGCAAAGCATCATGGTCTGTCAATTATATATTCCCAGGCTGTCAGGCACTGGATCCCTTGGAATGACATCAGAAGCTAAGCCAATTGTTAAAATCAATCATTTTCTGTTTGTATTGAAGTATCATTCTGGGTGACGGTAGAATGCTGCTTAAGGCTAGGGACATACCTGCCTGGGACACATAATCAGTGAGCTCAATCATGTCTCTCTTCATATAGTCCAGGGAGGTACGACTCAAGTCATTCACGCCAATATGGACTATGACTGAGTTATAACAGTACCTGTTGTTGAGAGACTTCAGTGCGTGTGTGATATGCTGGATTCTGGCACCTGACAAACAACTAACCATGACTTTCTCCTTACCCAGCCTGGTGAGAGGCAGATCTGTGTGTCTCACAATGGAGTCTCCTATGACTAATATGTTGGGTTTATGGTTAGGCCTTAATGATTGTGAGACACTGGTGTGTGGACTATGCATGGTATTCGATGTGGAGGGTTGTGGAGTTCTCATGTATTTTTGCCTCTGAAGTCTCCTTTGTTTGAGTATGCTTTTGTTGAGGACCTCCACATATGTGGGTGTGTGTTGTGTAGCTGTGGGTGGTGTCTGAGGTGTACTGATTGTGCTGACAACCTTTTCAGTGCCAGATATACTGGCTTATGAGGGAGACAGCATGGACTCTAGCTTCCTAATATAATTGCATCGCTCACAAATTGTGTTACTAGGTGGTAGTAGTAGATGGTTGTCCATGTACATGAGGCAGTTACTACACTGTCTCAAGATGCCCATATTAACCAGGCTGGCAGGAGAAACCGTAGGAAATTGTTCATCCATATTTGTCAGAATCTGAGGGAGAGATGCTAGGGAGAGTTAAGGGGTAGGCCTAAAGCCCAAGTGCTTAAACCACAACGAAGAAGCTTAAAAAAATATTTAAAATTTAAACTGGCTAAAAACAGGCAGTAATAAATGCAGCAGAGAAGATGCAATTGAACACTTTAGAGATCAAGTAGCAGAAAAAACAAGGTGAGGTGATAGAATAAGAGGAGGGGAACAGAAATACTGTAAAAGCAGCTGAATAAAGTTTTTTTTTTTTTTTTAGTAAAGTCGGAAGGGACAAAGGAAAAAATTTAATGTTAAGAAACTAAGGGGGGGTGCCCTTCCCAAATGTTGTCTCTATATTAAGTAGAATGCGCTAATAACACTGGACTAGGAGGAGTGTCTCAGATCAAATTTACACTAGGGGCGGACAACTGCAAAGCTACCAAGTATAAGAACAAGACACCAATAGGGAGGAAGGGTGGAAAACTAGCTACACTATTTTAGGCAGAAAACACACCCGCAATGTTTATCACAGCAGTAAAACAGCAGTGAGACACTAAATGAAAGTTTTAAACAGATAAAGGAGCAAGTAGACTCTAGAGAATGCTTTTAACTGCAAACAAATCAGTTATATGATACACTCCTTGGCAGGATATCAGAACAAACAGATGCTTAACAAATAAGAGAAAATTTCCAGTTAATACCTTTGACTTAGCAGTCAAATTTGGTGGAGGAATGGAAATAAGATCTGAAGAGGTGATAGTCAAAGAACCCTCTGACTGGGAGAAAACCCTTTCCACTACCAAGAAGGCAGAAGATCCAGGAGAAGTAGAAGTCAGCCTCCCCAGAGCCAAACCTCCCAGATCAGCCTACTTTCCAGTCTCTCTAGTTTCTGAACGCGAGGAGGAATTGGACCCGAGCTGTCAGAAGACGCACCAATGGGAAGTGATGGCTCCGAAACCCTTGGAGTAAAATTCAATCCCCCTGACCCAAAACTGAGGCTTTGGCTTTGAGACTCGTACTCTCGTACTGCAATAAAAATCTTGGAGCTGAATGGATCAGGGAAGGAGTCGGAGTCGATGAAGGAAACATTCTCGGATCTTACACCTCGACTCTCAGAATCTTCGGCTCTGACAACTCTGTAACTACAGGTCAGATCAGAGAAGTAGTCACTAAAGGGTGTGAAGGTTGCAGACTCACGAATCTGATGGATGACAAAGCCTGAAGGACCTCCATCTGGATCTGAGCTGTAAGAAGCTTTCCCATCATCCTATCCACATTATATTCAGAAATACTCTGGGAAGACCTGCTGGAGAAGGATGCTGATGGAGGAAAATAAGTCTTTTTAGGAGTCTTCTGCAAGAAAGGAGACTTCAGTCTTGGAGAAATTCGCTCTGGAGAGAAGCAAGGAGACTGGATCTGAGGATACTTGCCTGAATGTGTAACCAGATCCCACAGTGCTGGGTCAGAAACCTTTTTAGCCTTGGAGGCAGCAGGGTCCAGCAAGGCTGGATCTGAGACCTATTTTATTTTAGATGGTGGTTTCAAACTTGGATTGGAAGAAGGAGATTGGATAGTGAAGAATTTCTTAGACTCTCTGGTCTCTGAACTTTTCTGACTTCTTGAGGGGGTTTGAGCCCCTGAAGTAGAAGGAACTGCAGATGAAGAAGCAAGCAACATAACTTTCAAAATCAGTTTATTATGCCTATCACTTATAGCCCTGGCATTAAAACCTGCACAGATTCCACAAGAAATCTGAAAGTGAACTTGGTCTAAACAATACACACACTCCTTGTAGGCATCAGAATTGGGTATCTTATGCCCACAGGAAGTGCATTTCCTGAAACCAGTAGGTTTGTCTGCCATACCGGAAAGACTCTAATAACCAAAAAACACAAATAAGTTATAGAAAAAGTTATACGCATGAGAAAAACTAATTCAGGAGAGGTAAGAAAAGGGAAAGACTACCAATAATGGTAGAAAAAGTCTACACTAGTAGTTGGATAAGTTCTAACGGAACTTTATATTAACTCTAAAAGGTAAAGAATATAGTAAGGAAAGAACAGATTTAGTAGCAAAATGTCCAAAAATATATCACTCACAGTAAACTCTTAGCTCAAGAGCACAAAATCCTGACCGATCACTAGAGCAGCAAATGAGATCTGAGGTGAAGCAGTGATCAGGGGCATTATGAGTAAAGAGAGTAGCTTGAGATCCAGATCCTAGACCGTAAAAAGAAAGTGTTTGAGTCAGATCCGAGGATTAGATCTGAACCCATTCATTGAGGAATGAATGAAAATGACAACATCAGATGTCAAGACATCCTACAAATGGTAAAGTGAATATAGTACAGGTCAGTAGGTAATACACAAACTAAACATCCTATGCTGAAAGAGTACAATACATCTTGAGGTGGCTAACATGGTTAGCCTCTCGTTCTACACATGCTGATAACAGATGGTAGAAAGGGATAAAATAACCTTCACACACAGTTGTGAGATAGAAACAACAGCATAAATCTACACTTCCTCATTTACACACTAATAGCAGAAGACTAGGAAAGTGCCAATAGCCTCACAACTAATTCACATCCCTACATGCATGTGTAAGATAGCAGAAATCTGACATGGTGCTCACTACCTCACAAATGAACAGCTATACTACCCCAAAATATATAACAGTGCACTGAATTACAGATAAACTGCAGGCACAATGCATACGCAGTTTCCCAAAGTAGTACTTTTGTGTCCTGATATTTGTCAGAGGACACAGCCTTTATTTGGAGCACTGCACTGAATGACTGAAAAATGTTTAAGATTACATTTTAAAAACAGAAGCAATGTGAAATATTTACTATAATGTTCTGTGCATTTCTGCCTAATCCTGGCTTTCCAGTCTCAGTGATATTCAGAGTGACAGTACTGCAAGTCATCTTACAAGTGCCTGCATTGCTTACTAGTCTTGGGATGCCACTAGCCTGAGCCCACTGCTTGGCCAGGTCAAATGAGACATCCACACAGTGTCCCAGCAACTGATACCTGAAGTGGCTATGAATGAGAAAGAGTATGATTTTACACTTTGGAACACACCATGTAGGCACTCTCCATGAGGTAATAGCTTTGGCAATGACTCGAACAAATATCATGTAAAACAAACTGGTATCCCATGAGTCACACTGGAAACATGATGACTGAATGTGGAGCAGCACAGCCTAATGCCACCTTGAAGCACTACAGATGAATACGTACAGGCATTATACTTAAGTGCTCCAGCATGGCATACATTCAGGGTAACTTCTGAAGTACCAATATAAATCCCACCCATTACACCTTCATTATTTAGACCTCTTCACCAGTCCATCTGCTTTACCTAGTCCTTCCTGTCTACTACCCAGTTCTGAACACAGTAACTTCCTAGCATTATGGATGGACAACTTCCCACATTTTCTCCAGCCAGCCTGGTCATCATGTGCATCATGAGGCAATGTAGCAATTGCCTCATGTACACTAACAACTCATTTCTCTTAGTTCACTCCAGTTCGATACGTGAGAAATGTATCTATATTAAGAACCTTGAAACCAGGCTCTCTCTGTCACCAGTCAGTACATCTGACACTGAGCAGGTCATCAGCACACACACACATCACTTCCCGCACAACCCAAACAAACAACACATATTCCTACATATGCGGAGGTCCTTACCAGAAGCCTACCCAAATGCCACAGACCTCCCAAAAACAAGCACGCCTCACATAACACATCTCCAGCAGATTATTGTGCGCATAATACCTCACACAACAGTGTCTCACAAACTAAGCCATAAGGCATAACACAAAACCAAATATTTTGGTCATAGATGACTCCATTGTGAGACACTCAGGTGTCCCTCTCACCAATGTGGATAAGGAAAAGGTCATGGTCAGTTGTCTGTCTGGTGCCAGGATCTGCCACATCACACATGCACTCAAGTCTCTCAGCAACAGACACTGTTATTACTCTGTCATAGTCCATGTTGGTGTGAACAACTTGAGACATACCTCACCAGACTACATGAAGAGAGATATGACCAAGCTCTCTGATTTTGTGTCTCAGGCAGGTATGTCCCTAGCATTAAGCAGCATTTTACCTTCTCCTAGAATGATTCCACAATACAAACAGCCAATTATTGACTTCAACAATTGGCTTAGTTTCTGGTGTCATACACAGGGGATCTAGTATCTGTCAGCTTGGGAAGACATGGCCGACAAGCCTCGATGCTTTGCCAGAGATGAAGTTCATCTGTCACCCCTGGGATTTTGGTTACTGGTTAAGGCTCCTGCCACCCCATAGTGCCTTTTTTTAGGCAATATGACAAGAAGAAAATACCCAGTATAAAAAAACACCCCAAAAACAATTTCAACGTCATGCTACTTAACACTAGGAGTCTAAACCTGAAATTGCACTTACTGGAACACTCCTCACCTTGGAAGATGCTAACATTTGTGCAGTCACAGATACCTGGATTAAAGCTGCAGAGAGTACCCCCGCCATACTGTGTTACATTTTCTTCCACATATTCACACCATAATCTGAAAGCATGAGAATTAAAGGATGTGGTGTATCAATATTCATTAAAGATAAATACACCTCCAGATTGGTTAAACAGCACCATTCCAAATACAAAAATGTGGTGAAGAAACAAGGCAGAAGTATAAAATCACACTTTAATTGGTAAGCGCTTTCACATCAGACAGGATGCTTCATCAGACCATAAAACCTGCAAACATCACTTCCTTTTTATAGTCTTAAATTGAATAATTATAAAATTAATATATCAATTAAATAAAGTTAAAACCTTGACAATAAATACATCCATCTGTAGATGCATTAATAATGAATACTAAATACTAAATAATGAATAATAAATACATACACACTTTCTTGAAAAATTCATTTTAAAAGGGAAAAGCTTTTAAATACGGTTTACTAGAAGCTCTATCATTCAGTCCAGGTGGGCGATCAGCCTGTAGCTCTGTTATCCATCTTAACTCTCTTTGTTCTGTGAAATTCTTAATATCACCTAACCTTGGACCTAGATCAATACACTCAATCACTCTAAAACTAAATACATGGGTTTCATCACACTGTATTATATGTCTAGCTAAAGCACTTTCTATATCTTTATTCTTTACTGCTAGTAGGTGTTCAGTAATTCGTTCTCTTAAAGACCTATTTGTCATTCCTACATAGAATGAATTGCAGGCATTTACACACTGCCAGGTAAACCAAATCTCTAGTAATACAACTAGCTATAGCTTTAAATACATACTTCTTGAGGGTTATAGGATGAGTAAATGTATTCTCTGCAGCTAATACTCTACATACGCTACAATTTCTACATGGTATTAAACTTCCATTCAACATTCTAGCTTCTTGTTTCTTATTATTCTTATAACATAGTAACCTTTTTAGGTTCTTTTTAGTCTTATACCTAAACCGGGGTTTTTCACCCACTATATGTTGTGTTTCACTATCAGTTTGCAGTATAAACCAATTCTTACATATTATTTGCCATATCTGATTAATATTACTTGAATATTGCAATATAATTGGCATAGTTTTATTCTCATTGTGTGTGCTGGTATTATTTAGCATATACGGCTTAGCTACAGTCTATCTTAGAACTCTTACTTTATTAATCACTTCATTTACCTCATCTACTTTGTATTTACGTTCCAATAGCTCATTTCTAAAATTGTCTATATCATCCTCAAATCTCTCTTCATCTTTATCTAATCTAGAAATTCTCATTCTCTGACCTTTTATTATATTCTGATATATATATATATATATATATATACATATATATATATATATATATATATATATATATATATATGTACATATACATATATATATATATATATATATATATATACATATATATATATATATATATATATATATATACATATATATATATATATATATATGTGTGTGTGTGTGTGTGTGCGGGATGCATGCTGTCTCTACACAGTATATTATTTCTCTGACAAGGTTTCTTATATAACTGTGTACTAAAACATCCATTCACATCCTTCATTATTGTTAACATCTAAAAAATTCACTTCACGACTAGAAATTACATACTTAAATTTTAAGAAATCTGTAGTATTATTTATGAATGTTAAAAACTGTTGTAAATATTCAGGAGATCCTGTCCAAATAAATATCAGGTCATCTACAAACCTTCGATATAAAAATATATGCTCAACAAACATATCTCTCAAAATGTATGTTTCTTCCCATTGTGCAAACACCATATTGGTGTAGCTATTGGCACATGGTGTGCCCATAGCTACGCCAAGTAGTTGCAAGTAATATATTTTTGTGGAAAGAAATTTAAGGCCGATCATAAATGAATCACCATACATTCTTAGTGATACTACGCAATTTATATGTGAGCTAAATAATTTAGTGCTGGGACATGAAGTTAATTTGGTCAACAGTTTGCTAGTAACGTTAGATGTTAATTCCTTATTTACAGTCATTCCACATCCCTATGGGATAGATGCAGTTAAATCTTATTTATTGACTAATTCACATTATGACATTAAGAAAATAGACTTCTTGTGCATGCTGTTAGAAATGATTCTCGAGAATAATATTTTTGGGTTTGCAGGCATATATTACTTGCAACTACTACAACTACTTCAAGACATCATCCACAACATCCAAGACTGGAGGAATGGCTAAAGGTCTGTGCTGTGGTAAATCTAAGAATTCCCTGAGTCTCTTTTTGGACTGAGGATAGTCCTGACATTCCCACTGGAAATGCTTCCTTAAAGTATGTAGGGTTTCACTAAATGAAAAATCCTCTGGAGGAGAGGATGAAGGAATGGATTCCTCTGCATCTGAATCCTCATAAGCAGATAGGGGTTGCATGTCTTCATATTCAGAAACCTCAGAGTCTTCGGACTCCTGGCCAGATAAAACTGCTGGGGACAAATCTCTTCTTCTTTTGGAAGGGGTAGGCTGGCTTCCCCTAATAAGCATGATAAGGTCTTCTGCCATTTTAAGCATGTGAGACTGAGGCATGGAAAAAGGTGCCTGAGCTTGGGTCATCGTTTTTTTAGGTGTAGTTCATACCCTGGGCCTTAGAAACTCGGTAGTTTTATCAAGAACTGAAGACGCAAAAGAAGTCGGTTTGTGTCGAGTATTGGTAGTGCAAAGAACTTCCTCTGAAGCCGGTGCCTACTCAGTGGCTCCAGACTCATCCAAGGTAGAGACATCTGTAGGATCCTTAGTCAAAGATGAGTCTCGCAGCATACCGAACTCCAACGGGTCTCGGTAGCAGCCTGCAAATCCACAGAAGAGGGCATCAGGGGCTGCGAAAGCACCTCACTGAGGACCGGCAAACTGGCAACTAGCTTAATGGAAGCATTGTCGGCAGTTTTGGACCTGTGCGGTCTGTCTCTGTCTTTATGTTTCTTCGGAAGATCGGTAGTCAGATGGCTTACCGAAGCCATTTTGGAATACGGAGATTGAGAGCGAAAATATTTAGCTACAATAAATACCCAATGACGTATAGTTTTCAGTTTGAACAAACCACAAAAGTGACAGCAAGGGATGGCTTGGTCTGGGCGTAAACAGGTGACGCAATAAGAATGGAAGTCTCGGTATGGTGTTTGCTTTCCACAGGCAAGACAATTGTTAACTTTTTCTGACATCGGTTAGAGCAAGAAAAAAGGATCCCCAACAGGGTACTTAGCTTTAGAAGACTTCAACTTCAGTTTGGAAATGAAACTCAGGTTGTGGCCGATCGGCACTCATGCGAACAGCTTCTGCTTCGGGCTCTTCAGCAGGAAAGACTGATGTAATGGCGTTGCGGCTGAATGGCACTTGTGCGAACTGCTTCTGCTTCGGGCTCCTCGGCAAGAAAGACCAATGTAATGGCGTCGGCTGCCTGATTTTATACCGATGATGACCTAACGTCAGTCCTGGAGTGACAACAACCAATGCAGAAATACTAAACCTCTGGTATTGGAGCCGACTGAGAGCTACCCCTGGCAGGATAACCCAAGTGTGATGACTGCAACAGTGAAACACGAAGAACATCTTTAGATCCATTAGCGTGACCAGCCTTATTTGCAAAGCCATGGAGCATGTCATCATGGACCTCATTAACGAAGATATAGGAAATCTCCAAACTCTTGACCAAGTTTGGCTTTGTCATGGGGCAGTCATGCCTGTTAAACTTCGTTGATTTCTTACAGTCACTAAAGCCCTGGACAAGGGTGAATCTGCGCATATGGCCTACCTTGACTTTGCTAAGGCCTTTAACACTATTCCCACTCTGGAATCATTGATAAACTCACATAGCTGGGTATCAACCCATATATTGTCAGATGGGTTGCAAATGGGCTCACTCATAGAACTCATTCAGTCAGAATAGAGGACTCCACTTCCTCCAGCAAGCCCGTAACCAGTGGTGTTCCACAGGGATCAGTTCTGGGGACCATGCTGTTTGGAATCTACTTCTCTGAAGTACAGGCAAAACCTAAAGGTCTTTGGCTGACTAAGTTTGCTGATGACTGCAAATTGGGAGTGGTCATTGAATCCCAAAATGATGTCAACATCTTGCAAGAAGGACTCATGCTGACTAATGATTGGTGCCAAAGTCATGGCCTCAACCTTAATGCAAAAAAATGCATTATTATCCATCTTCGACAAGGGTGATGTCCCTGCGAACTATCACATCAATAGGAATATCCTAAGCAAGCAAACAGTGGTAAGACATCTGGGCACACAGGCTGACAGCAGTCTCACCTTTGATCACCTTATCTCCACAACAGTAAGAAGGGCATTTTATATAGCTCATCTCATAAGCAAAGGCATTGCCTCCAGAAAAAAGAGCTGCAACCTCCCTCTATGCTTCCCTCATCAGGCCAATAATAGAGTGCAACGCTCCCTTTTGTAAGTAACTCTCCAAATACCTGCATCAGTTGGAAAGACCACAAAGGTTCCTTACAAGGAAAATTCAGGCTCTGTAGCATCTGTCTTATGTGGACAGACTGAAATCACCGTCCCTTTACTCAGTGTTGTACAGACTACTCAGAGGGGACCTATGCCTTGCATATAAAGTATTTTCTGACCCTGCTTTGATGGAAATGCTGCACATATACAAGTCTAATGGCATACGAGTCACCACTATAAGGACCTTAACCTGGCATACAACATCAACAGAACCTGCTTGAGAGACTTGTTTGTCTCACAGAGGATATCTTACCTTTGGAACAAACTCCCAATTCAAGTTAAACAAAGTACTTCACTGACCTTACTTAAGTGTAATTTAGACGATTGGATGGGGAACAGGAAATTCATCCCAGGAGTTCCACCAATGTTCCTCTTAGACAGGTGCTGAATTAAGTGTTTGCTCATAAAAGACACTCTTGGGAACAGGGGTTATACTTGGCTAGGCTTGTAAGGGCCCTAGAACCATTAGCCTAGTGACCTCCTATGATCCTATAACAAAGACATCTGGTGGAAGCTAGCTATGCATCAATGATTCTTAGACATATATTCATTTGAATATATCCTACATAATGCGCTATGTTTACAGCTTAAGCAGATAAGCCACTAAGCCACTATTTTATATGCAAACTGTCCACCAAAAAAGAAGCAGCAAGAATAACACTAATAAATCAGTATGAAGCCAGTTAATGACAGCAGAGAATCAGGGTTTAAAGATGACACAGTCCTGTGAAGGTACACAGTGTTCTGCAGTAGTATGGTAAGATGCCAGTCTCTTTCCACTGCTCTGTGTGACAACTCAGCTCCAGTCGGCTGCTCTTTGTGCATCAAAACTTTCTAGGCTGCTCCATATGTAATGAGAAATCATGGGCTTCTCTGTGTGCCATAAGAGTTCCTGGGCTGCTCTGTGTGCTGCAAAACATCCTGGGCTGCTCTGTGTTTGAAGAGAACCTGTGGGCTTCTGTGTGTGCAGTGAGAGATCATGGGTTGCTCTAAATGCAGCAAGACTTCCTAAAAAGAAAAATGCATTCTTTTTTCAGGTACAACATTGCTGTGCTCACTGTTGCTATAGAGAATCAGTCTTTTGCAGGTACAATGTTGCATGCTGTGCTGCTGTAATGATCACAATAAAGCATGGTCTTTTGCAGATATGATATTTTGTTGTGAGGATAAACATGTCTGTGAGTGTTCTTCGAAATTACCTTAAACTTTATTACCAGATTGCACAGTTCCATCATGAAAGGACTTAAGATAGCTCTTTTAAATTCAAATTTTTCAAAAGCTGTATTTTAATTTGTCTGTTACAATATTCCTGTATGGGAGACTGATATGTATGTCTGGATTTGGTCCACCTTGGTCTAATAATACACATGCATATGAAATCATTAGGAAAAGCTACTGCATTTGGAATGCCGAGTTGGACTCTTCCCACATCTTTAGGGTTTTCTCCACTGTCTCACTACAACTCTGACTGTAAATGTAAAGAGGAAAATAATATGCACATTTACAGGTCTGAACAGTGTCTTATGGTAATTGGAGGGAGACAGCCAAGTAAAGGGATACTGGCATATCTTGGGGGTCTGGTCCATTACCCTGCCTAGGACCTCATTTGACCATGGTCTGGCTCTGCTCAGGTCCCATGAGAACTGCCTGCTGGGGACATGGGGTACTCACCAACTGCTATGGAACCATGTCTGGAAAGCATTGGTATGTGACATCAGTGCTGCTGATGGGTGAAACTCCACAGCACAGCAATGTCAGAGATATGTCACCAACATAATCAATTAGGCCTGCAAGAAGGCATACAGCATATCAGCAGAGAGGTCATCTACTGAAGGGGCCTGCTTTCCATTGCAAGTCTAACTGATGAGAAGGAGTTCCTAGTGTCCCTGCATGGAGATGGCGAAGGCACAGAAATCCTACCCAGAGGTGAAGTAGACACAGGTTCTGTTAATGACCAGCCCTCACATGTCTAAGGAGGGAGATGCACCAGGTTAGTAACCATTCTTAATGTATAAACATGTAGACAGGCAACATATACCACTGCTCAAGTTTCCCAAAGACAACTCAGGTGTGCAAGCACACAGACACAGCAAGAGAGGTATATGTCTGTCTGCTCTTTATTGGCATATTTAGTACTGTTGCTTGCATGCACAACACAGTGCTTCATATGTGGTAAAGACAAATGGATTCACTTTATTATGGCCTCTATTATATACTCACAGACAAAATTACTGCTATTATAATGCCTATGGAGATAGGACCAGAAAACAAGCTAATACCAGCACCTACACAAGGTCTGATGCTGATACTGAGACAAAGACTAAGGCAGAGTCAAATGACAAAGAGGCACTGTCTGTTTCCCTCTTGGCTGGCCTTCCACCTGTTGCTAATGGTGAAGGTACTGCCTAACCCACACGTAAGCCACAGGCAACACAGCATAAATGTACACTATCCATATCAGGAGGTTCTTCCATGACCGAGAACACTGGCATTGCTCGTCTTTTACTGTAACATGAAGTTTTCATCAAAAACGCAGCACTTAGTGCATCAGTACCGTTGGACTCGCTCTATAGTGGGATTTCTGAGAAAGAGTTTTTTTCCCTATTAACAAAAAAAATGCAAAATCTGTGTGGAGAATAGCAACTGCTACCATGACTGTCCTGTCTAGCAATGTTGTCCATTGTGGTGTTTGGATAAGTATATGGGATGGTCAGGTTGGGAGACTCCATAGTCTGCTATTGCAGGTGTAGAAGTACCTTGCTCCAACACCCAATCTGTAGGTGAAGAGGCCTACCAGCCTCCAGAAGTAGGCAGAACACCTTGCCAGTGGACTCCATACAGGTCCCATTCACAGTGATGCAATATTCCTATCCCAGGGGGCCTATTAGTCCTGTCAAATTAAATCAGCACAGTGACTTCAGATCACAGTCATATAGTGTCATCCCAACTCTATCACCAGACAACATTGTCAATGATACAAAACACCCACTGGCACAACATCCCCCATTTTCAACATCAGTGACATGGCCAAACATCCAGGTTGTTATGTCAACTAGATATCATTGTATCTCTTGGCAATAGTACAGGTGATAATGGCTGTGACCACATGGAGAAGTGTGAAGCCCAGTGTTCTTAACCTTTCACTGTCCAGCACAGCCTTTAACTAATACTGCTTGCATCATGTTTGTTCTGTGTATAGCCGCACTGTCAGTGTGTGTTTGTCATGAGCCCACAGGGCTGGACTCTACTGCTCCCTTAGATATTCCAGTGATTAGAAGCAGGCCTTCAGCAAACAGAATATCTGCTCTATGATGTTTCTGGTTTGCACGTGGTAAGTGTTACACTGCAATGCAACCATGCTGTATGGATTCTGTATGGGCATCATCAACCAGGGATCTAGGCCACATCCTGTATCACCTGAAACACAGTGAGAATATATGGGATGGATGGGATATGTCTATATGTCATGTTTGGTTCTACACCTGATTGACTGCAACAGTGTCTGCACCTATCAACTAAGTAGCCCTGTTGCATTTCACTATGCAGGAGGCAACAACATAGATGACTTGAACACTAGATATGAAAAACATAGGTACTGTAATGGCACTATGCAGGAACACTGGTCATCAACTCATGTATGCCACACTCTACCTAGCAATTGACATTAATGGTAGCTCTGCCTACTGAGACAATGTACTTCATGGCTAGTTTATGGACATCAGGCAGGGCCTTTATTACTAAATGAGTGCAGTCTGTAGCACCCAGTACTCTGGGGAGACAGACAATAACATAGAAGCCTACACATGATGGTGCTTCTGTTCCCCTGTGTGGAAGTAGCACATTGTGATATATGCTGAGTATTCTACAGTCTGATACCTGTCCAATTCCCTGTGTATCCCCTGTTTGGTACGTTTATTGTAGCTACTATAATAAGTGCTACACATACTTTAGTGTCCACCAGTACAGGAAGTCCACTCATTCCTTTTGAGCTTTTTCATGACCAATACACAACATTATACAACGACCCCCCCCCATTAATATTCCAAAACGTGCATGCTGATTGGTCAGCATGCACGTTGTAAATCAGACTTATACTAATGGAAAAAGGTCCGGTCGCCCGGACTTTTTCCATTAGTAAAAGTCTTTTTTTTTTTTTTACAGCAACAGAGAATGCAAGATCTCCGTTGCTTTTTAGAAACTGTCTCGCTATGTTAAAGGAGTTTAACATAGCTAATCAGCTTTAAAAAAAGTAACGGAGATCTTCCTTTCTCTGTTGCTGTAAAAAAAAAAAAAAAAAAAAATTTATACTAATGGAAAAATTCTCCGTTGCTTTTTTTTTAAAGCTGTCTCGCTATGTTAAACTCCTTTAACATAGCGAGACACTTTGTAAAAAGCAACGGAGATCTTGCTTTCTCCATTTCTTCCACCCACAGCTGTGATGTACTGCGTAAGCATACGCATGCGCAGTACATCAGAACTGCCGCAGAATACCAGACAGCTGCGGAAGGGCAGCACGGAGGCATTATACAATGTCATTATTTAAGAAAAGTAAGTATTTTTTTTCTTAAATAATGTCATTGTATAATAGCAATAACCTACTTCTGGGTGTGGGTAATGCTGGATTTACCCACGGTTGTCTTTGTTTGGCCACTCGGGCTTCGCCCTCGTGAACAAACCACACTAACCGTGGGTAAATCCAGCATTACCCACACCCAGGCATGGGTTATTGCTTAAGTCAATACCTGTATAATATCTTCCAATCCAGTTGGGATCTGAAATGCCTAGACATAGTAAGGCCTTGTTACGTTTAACTCTGGTGGCTGCAAAAAAGCAATTAGTAGAAAATTGAATTCAAAATATAAACCATCTATACTTGTAGTAGTGAATATTGTAACAGAGATAAGAAAACAGGAAGTGGGATCTTTGGAAAGGGGTAGGAGTAAAATACATAGAAAGAAATGGAAACTATGGAAATAATACATGCAGAAAAAAATGTTTTGTAGGAGGAATGAGGTTTCAGAGAATACAGGAACTAAATAATTTATTTAATGTAATGATTACAGGATATATAAAATATATATCCTATAATCATTACATTACATTACATAAATTATTATAGTATATATAAAATATATGTGATGTATAATTTTTGCAAATGTGAACTTGTTAATATGGTTTGATTACTTTTATATAAATGTAAGTATGCCTGTGTCACAAGGGATAATTCAATAAAAGTTTTAAACAAAAAAGTATCTCCCAATCCACACAAAACTGGTCTTCAGCAAACTGTCTGGTTAGCTGGTGGCATGTGATATGCTGCTGGTGCATTTCTGTTCATGCTCTCTGTTTCCAGCTTGTGCTACCAGGTGACAGGTAGCAGCACTATAGACAATAAGTGCTGTTGTATGAATGTCACATTTGCTGCTATCATCTTTACTTGTTACAACCCCTCAAATCCCTACACGGTTCTGCACTTTTTAATGATGCAGAACTAGATACACATCTACTGAATCCCCATCTGTGAATCATGACCTGCTTCCTAAGCTGCTCATTTGCCTCATATTATGTAGCACTTATTCGACTGTGCACCTTCATTTACAAGTCATTATGTGTTCATTTGCATGCTTCTATTCCCATGTTGTTTTATCACTGTTCAGTAGCTCTAGTTGGTACTACTAATTGCAACATACATTCCCACTGATACTTCCCAAACAACATTGTACTGGATAATATGCAAGTTAACTATGCATACTAAGCAAGGTAAAAGCTTACTTGAGACAATCAAATGGTTTACATAGTCCAAACAAGGTTTGTTAAATAACTTTACATCTCTACATCTATATTTCAAAACTCTTACATACCTAATTATAAATGTTGTACCACCTCTCTTTTTTTCTTCAACTTATGTACTATCATCTCTTTTACTAAACTTTATTGATTGCATTATATGTAAATGTTTCCTTTTTATTTAATATTTACTGCTTCTACAACATTCTGTAACCGCAGGTCTGGACTGGAAATGGTCTACTTGGATCAACTGTCTACCCCAGTCTAACAAATTTTAAATAAAAATAAATAAATGTTAAAGTAATTAGAAGCTGCTTTTCCTATATGAACAATACTTCTTTTTTAAAAAATAAGAAAGGTAATCCTAAATTTTGAAGTTGTTGATTTTAGCCTGAAAGGGGCAGTAAATATGGATATTGCTATTTTTATCAGAAGTTGCAGTCGCAGTGCATTACTACACCATGGCAGCAGTTGCACTGTCATCACCATACAGGCTCTCCAGCCACAGTGAGATACCCCACTTAAATACCACTGAACCCTAGGGAGCTCTTCTATTTGCAAGATGTCCTCCAAACAGACAAGCCCTCACCTGTACAACTCAACTTCTGGTCTCTTTCCTCTTCATTTACCATTTCAGAGTATAATTTCATAGGTTCATAGGTTCATACTAGGCTATCTGCCCTAGGGCATTTATAAGCCTAGCCAGAGTGTGTTTGGCTTTCGCCACCCATTTTAAATTAATTTTGCTATGTCCTTTTTCGAGGTTAGTATACTGTGCCTCTGTCTAACAGTGACACAGAAGTGATACCCGGGGTAAACCTACAATCTCCCATCCACTCATCAAGATTCCTCTTGAAGAGAGTTAATGAGGGACTCTGCCTAACCTGGACTGGGATTTTATTCCAGAGTGAAGGGAGCCTCTGGGTTATGAATCTGTCCCTCCAGCATGGCCTATTTATTTCAGTGCTGAGGTTCAGGTCAAGCGCGTAGCTCAATGGGATTTGGATTTTCTGAGGTGCAGCATGTCCATTAATTCTGGGTTGGACATGGCTTTATACGTCAGGCACAGATCGCCTCTGAGCAGGCGGTATGCCACTGAGTAGAGCTGGAGTTTCTTTAACCGGGCAGCATATGGCATCTGTTTGAGCCCTTTGATCCTCTTGGTGAGGTACTTTTGGGGTATTTCCAGTTGCTGCAGGTGTCTGGTAATGTACATCCCAAAAGGGGCATTGTACTCAATTATGGGCCTGATGAGGGATGAGTACAGAGGCACGATGACCTCCCCTGATCTAGATGTGAATCCCTTCATGATTAGGTGCGCTATATAAAATGTTTTTCTAACCCCTTTGGCCACGTGGTTGTCAAATGAGAGATTGCTATCAACTTGGGTCCCCAGGTCCCTAATTACTTCTTCTGTACTTAATGGATTACCACCTATGTGGTAATTTGTGGGCACTTTGTTTTTGCCAAAGGGGATGACTATACACTTTTTGGCATTTATCTTGAGGCCATGGCTCTGGCACCAGTTGTCTGTTTCTATGAGGCCCTTTTGGAGGATGCTTGTGTCGGCTGGAGAGTCGATTATGGCGCCCAGTTTGCAGTCATCTGTGAACTTGGTCAGCCACAGTCCTTCCATGTTGGCCTGTACCTCCAAGAAATATATACCGAACAAGAGAGGTCCCAGGACTGAGCCTTGTGGGATGCCACTTGTAACTGGTTTGGAGTCTGACATGGCTCCAGCAATTCTAACCATGTGGGTTCTGTCCTTGAGCCAGTTTGCAACCCATCTAGTGACATAGGGGTTTATATTTAAGCTGGTGAGCTTATCTATAATGCCCGAGTGGGGGTATTGTATCGAAGGCTTTTGCGAGGTCCAGGTAGGCTGTGTGGACCACCTTCCCCTCGTCAATGGCCTTGGTGACTGTTTCAAAGAAATTGACCAGGTTTAAGAGGTAGGATCTGCACTTAACAAAGCTGAACTGGGTAGGATCCAGTGTCTGTATGTTCTCAATATCTTTATTTATGAGGTCCATGATGATCCTTTCCATAGCTTTTCAGACCAAGCTAGTCAGGCTTATGGGGCGATAGTTTCCAGGATCCGTTGAGGCACCACCTTTGTGGAGAGGGACCACTGTTGCTGTATGCCGCACTTTGGGTACATATCCTGTAGTAAGGCTGAGACTGAACAGTAGTTTTATGTTTGGGTTTAGCTCTTCTTGGAGTACATGTAGGACGCAGCCTGGGACACTGTCTGGTCCCATTGATGCTGTGTTTTTTGCTTTGGAGAGGGCGGCTCTTACCTGAGCATCTGAGATGTCAGGGGGGCAGCACTCTGCTGGGATAGATATTTGCCCTTTTGGTGGGGGGGGGGGGGTTTGCACTGAACTTGTCAGCTAGGATGTTGGCAATGTCTGTGGGTTCAGTGTATTTTTTGTCATTTTGGACTAATTCTGAGCATATCTAGGAATTCCCACCCAGGTTCCTAACATAATGATCTTTAATTTCCCTAACCATTCTCCTGGGTGTATAAAGCCACGGGCCTTACTAAAGACCAGATACAGCACATACACATTGCTTAATGCTGACTCAGTAAAATAATAAGATCATGTTACTTTTGCAGAGTGAAATATATTGTCATGCATTATGAACAAATTTCTCATTTATGGAGCTCCAGCAATCTGTCTCACTGAATCCTTTACATAACCATCCAGGGATCAGGTTTGTTATTATTCTCCCTTAGATCCACTTTTGTGAGAGTGGAACTGCTGTCGCTGATGCTGTAGCACTCTGGCTGTCAGAGAGACCACAGGTCAGCTAATGTTAGTGGACACCACTGTTAATAATTTCTGTACATCTCCGCAAAGATTTGAGTTTCTTCTCATCTTTTTTCCTATTCACTATCAATTACTAGCTTTACAGCGTAACTATAATGAAAATGTTTAATATGAAACAAAAACAAACACACCTGTGTGAGCAATTTGGGATGGTGACAGTGGGGGACAGTGAGCAGCATTGTCACCTCACATCAAGAGGTTTACTGGTTCAATTTTCTGCTTGGGTGTCCTCTACTTGGAGTCTGCATGTCCTCCCGTGTGCTCACATGGGTTTTCTTCAAGTGCTCTGATATTCTCCCACATTCTAAGAACATGTAGTATAGTAGGTGAACTGGGCACACTAAACTGGCCATAGGTATGTGTGTGTGTGTGTGTGTGTGTGTGTGTGTGTGTGTGTGTGTGTGTGTGTGTGTGTGTGTGTGTGTGTGTGTAATGGAAGAACAACTATGGCAGGGCTAGCCACCCAGCGGTGTGAACATTGCTCTAAATGTTTGCGATGTTGATGTGCTACTGACTCCATGTACAAAAATGGGAAAAAAAGGGTCGTGGATGGATGGACTATGTACAGCACTACTGACTCCCTTCAGGATACTTCATAATGATTTCATTAAACACATGCTTTGTAGATGCTCAACGACATCTTAAGCATAGTAGATAAATTTTCTTTAAAACAACATAAGAACAAAGATAACATTTCACTGAACTAATACTCAGTGGTATCGGTATCAATTCTCAGTAGCAGTTTTGTTACATAGAGATGTACAGCAGCAGTTGCATCATAATTTTTTTTTTTTTTTTTTTACTTTCATTCATTCCTGAGGATGGCAGGAGGCCAACAAGATTCCACATTTATCTCAGGCCTTACTTCTGTAACCTCTAATATGTAGAATGCTGTTTACAAGGCAAAGGCCATCATCATGGCTCTGTATATCTAACCAATCAGATGCATTGCCCTGCTTGAGTGCTTGTGCTTTGCTCACTTCCCAGACTGGAGCTGGGTTAATTCCTTCTTTGTTTCTTTTCCTTTGAAGACAGCCCAAAGAATGCAATTGTACTGCTTCCACAGCATTCTCTGCAGTGTTATAATTGGGGAACATGCATTTGATTTACTTCCCAGTGCATCATTAAAGAGTGTTCCACATAATACTTATTAATTATTTTTCCCTGATTTATTTTTAGAATCTGGCCAACTATGATATGCAGCTGGGCTTTGAATTTGCATGTTCTGTCACAGTATCGTGCCATTTCATCAAAGCACATGCGTTTGAGGAGAAGCCCTGGGTCTGCCTGTCATGGACAGCAGAAGATATCTTATCTCAAGGACCAGAAAAGAGCATTCTCCTATTCCAGTGAGAGAGGTCAGTAAATACTGCCATATACGAGTACCTGAGTGGGTACAAGCAAACCTGCAAATGGTATCGACAGAGAAAGAGACAATATACACCACCTCATACAGCATATAAGTACTCCTGTGCAAATGTACAACTGATGTTTGCGGGAGAAGGAAGAAACCAACAAACCATCAAAATGATTACAACAGGGACTGGCCTCTAACAGACTTTGTAATAACATTTTAGTCACAGAATCTGTTGAAGCTAATTTATCTGAAAGAATTAAAAGTCTTGCTAGTTTGTGACACACCAAAGGAGACTTACTTACTCAAAAGATTATAGCAATAAAAAAAGAGAACAAAAAATATTGGTCAGTAAAGCACATTAAACAGAACCTCATAAAATGACCTGGAAGCTTACAGGGTTATATAACTTGCATTTTCAATGCATGAAGCTACTATTTACAGTTTTCTTACTTATGTTTCCAGGTTAACAAGATTTCTCATTTTCAAGTGTAACAGAATTATCTGGCTCCCTGTACAGAGTGACGTCTTCTTGGCTATGTTGCCTTACATATAGGCGCATTTTTTATTTGTCTAAAATTGGATTTCCCCTGAAAACTCTGCTCTTTCTGAAGCAGATATTAACTCAGCTCCTACTAAAAACAAATTTAGCAACTGTTGTTTTAATTAAACACAGGATGATTCAGAAACTAAAATACTGTACAATGCACCTGTTTACCTTTTAGGAACTGTCACCTAAATATCTTGAACGACTCCATTTCTGAGTGTAGGCTAAATTTATAAATGGGGCAATTATAAACAGTGCCACAGCGTCAAACCAGAAAAACTGTATAACGTTAAAACGACAATTATAAACAGAGCCCCCCTCACCCGCACACACACGAGCGTGCATGCATGCATACGTCATACACAGTAATACAAAAAAAATAATAATAATAAGCAGTTTAATAACAATGAAAGAATAAGCAAAAGAGCATAATACAATGGCAGAAGACAGTGACACACCTAATCTGTGACATGAGCTTGATAAGATTTAACGGACTATTGAAAACCATTGAGTATCAAGGTCATCCGTGGCCATGTTGGTAAGACTTTCCAAAGCTACAGCTCTTGATATGCAAGAAATGTCCACCATGTGCATCCAAATGGACCCTGGGGATCTTCAACAGTCCCATGGTGGAAAAATGAAGTTATGGGTGGGCAAATATCTTGCCAGATGCTGTTTGAGATAAGGGGAAACCAAGTCATGAAGAGCCAAATAAACCAGAAGTTGATACATGACTACACTGGTAGCCAGTTCCGATGCTCTACAATCAGAGTAATACAGTGGTATCTAAATACTCCCATCAATATCTACAAAGTTCATCTCTGCATGGACTGCAGATGGTGAAGCTCTTTGTGTGGCAGCTCCCAGTATATGGCAGAACAACAATCCAATCTGCAGGAAGCCGCTGCATGTAGAATCATCACAAGTGGAATAAGGTGCTTAATGAGGGTGATATTCCTCAGATGTCAAAATGAGGACTTGGCAGCAGCAAGAAACATATCTTTAATGGCAAGCTTGTCATCCAAAAGACCCCTAAACTCTATATCTTTGACACAAAAGTAAGTTTGTCACCTCTGTAAATAAGGCAAAGGCAATCCTAGAGTGGACGATTTACTGATAGTGGCATGCCTGCTTTGTGCCTGTTTTTGGATGTCTTGTTCAATTTGTTCTTGTTGTATTTCAGTTTGGTTTATTTTAAGTTAATTATTTCACTTCCAGTTTGCTTTTCCTTGGAGTTTTAAAAGAAAGTTTTTGATAAGGGCCAATAGCAGACATTGGAGTTGCATTCCATCCATCTCCAACCCCTTTTGCACATGGGGTCAGGCTGTCACTTCAACAATGACAATCATCTTGAGCCAAGGTTTACACTGCTGGATGGCTAGTCTTGCCATGGTCATTCATCTGTACCACACACACACCTATGGCCAATTTAGAGTGTCCAATCCACCTACTGCATGTCTTCAGACTATGACAGGAAACCCACATGACCTCAGGGGGACATGCAGCCTCTGCACAAAAGGCACCCCAGCCAAGAATCAAACCAGAGAACCTCTTGCTGTAAGGCAACAACAATAACCACTGCACTACTGCAGCCGCCCATCACTGCATTGACTGTAAAAGCTTTAATTCTAATTAATCTGTGGGAGGAACTGAGAAGTAACACTTTAAGATAAGCAGACCAGGACAAGATGTAATCTGTGAGACCTGCCGGCTAAAGCTGCTCTGTAACTACTTTAGTTTTCTTGGCTTATAGTTTGCATAATTTCAATGTTTCTTATTGTTTGCTCTTGTTTTGTTAGGATGTGTTTTACTTTAAATTTGTTGGCTTATTTTTATTGATTTTTATCAGAGTTTAAAAAAAAGTTATTGGTTAGAGCCAGTCTGGGTTTTAGCCTTTGACTGCAAAAAAATATATATTAACTCTAGCCTAACTATAGGAAGAGCTGAGAAGTTACATTTTTATTTGATGCAAACACAAAAGGCAAGGTTCAATTTTTATGATCTGTCAGCTACAGCTGCTTAATAGGTAGTCACTATGCACATGATCCAGGAGTCTACTAAACAGACTACTCCAATTTTTCAGTTGCCTCATAGTACTGTCTGGTCGAATGAATTGCTCAAGGTCACACAGTAGGCAAATGGATGCTGAGGGTGTCAAACCCTGAACCACAGGAAAGAGCTTAATCCTCTGTGTAATGATTTTATACTTTCCCCATCCTTGCTGTATTTCTAAACCCATTGACTATTAAATTGCCCTCGCTTTATGACAGTTTGACTTCAGAATCTTCTTCCTGTCTTATGTATTCATTTTACAAAGCTCTTGGATGACACACTGGGAAGGCCCAGTCCATACAGTGAAAGAACGTCAGTTACCCTCTTTTTCATATCTTCACACCTACTTAGTACATACTGCAATACCTATAGTATTAGCACCCATTTCCTGCTTGCATTTAGAAATCTGCAAAAGCTGGAATAAGACAACTGATCGCTGTAGAGCCTGTGAACCTCCTTTTAGAAACCAGCCTGAGATTAGCTCTTCTGTTTTGCTCCTGGTGAGATAAAAAGCAGACGGATATTGAGTCCTATCCTTAGTAGAGACCACTGCTTGCTGGACAGCCTGTGACCCAAATCTCAGGAGTTAGTCTGGGATCAGTACTACTGTTTTGCTGTTGGTGAGCAGAGCAAAGGGACATTGATTCTTTTTTGCTTCTTACTGGGTGTTGTACTTGGGACTTCCCCCATTGGTCTGCTTTCCATTTCAGTCAGGATCTCTTCAGTTTAAATTTCAGACCGCTGTGTACCTGCATGTTTTATTGTGCCGAGCTGCTGAACAAGCCACACAATTCATTTGAAAAGTCTAGAAAAGCTTACTGACTTCAGTAACATCTGAGATAAAACTTCTAATTGCTGAAGAGCCTGTGACCTACATCTCAAGCATCACCTTGGAATTAATGGTTCTACTTTGCTTCTAGTGAAAAAGATCAGAGCGGTATTGATTCCTAACTGCATGCAGCTGATGTGAGACCTACACTAGTAGTGGCCAGGTAGAAGTCAACAGGTGAATCACTGTTGAATTCAGTGTTCCTTTTATTCTATCCTTGTAATAATTAACCAGGTTAAGTTGTCAGTAGCTAGTATGTCTGATTGTTAATGTGCCCCTCTCACAATGGGTTCAAAGTCTGCCTTGTCTCCTTCTATTCCTAGCATACTTAAAATTAGTGAATCTGAGGCAGTGTAACAACTGTCTCAGGCTTACTGACAATCCTTTACTATTATCCTGCTCTCATATAACTTGAGAGAGGTGCAAATACTTACTCAATTTTGAGCCAAGCCTCGTATTCACCACCTATATCAGTTTGCAGCTTACCAGCACATCACAGTCTGCCCAATACTAGACCCACTTATGTTAAGGCTGTGAACAAACCACTACCTCAGCCTCCTAGGCACTCCTTAGAGAATCCTCAGCAACATAACTTCATGCCCACAAATATACCACCTGCACCTTAACCCACACTAACAGGCATTACTCTGGCTTCAGCTCACATCCATAAGATTACCAGATGCTCTGGCCACACATAACAATGTACGAATAATAGGTAACTCCGTAGTCAGACACTCTGATATTTCACTCACCAGACTGAACAAAGATAGGGCCACAGTTAGCTATCTCCCTGTTAGCAGGATTTGTGACATGACCACATCCCTTAGCTACTTGCCCACCTGATGGTGAATCACCATGGCCACTCCACTCAGTGGGATATGCAAAGCAACATAGTTAAGCTCTCTATACATGAATCCAAGGTAGAAATGACATTTTATTTGGCTAATAGCTTGTGATTTCTAAGAAAGGTGCTGCAATTCCAAACCAGGGATAGCCTTTACTTCTCCTCAAGGCTCCTGTATATTGGCTAAGACTTTTCTGCCATCATAGTGAATTTTTTTAAGGCAAGGTCCATATGTTGGACATTTCCAGCCTAACAATTTCAAATCCAGCTTACATTAAGGTTGCATTAGTCTGAAAAAAAAACTTTCTTAGCCTTGCTTAAACTTGATTTCAGTATATTAATAGCACTTCCTCCATACCAGGGTACTATGCCAGTCACTCATACAGACTAACTGGGAGTGGTAGGAGAGTATCCTTAGTTATCTGCTCCCCCATTACCTTATACCACATTCTTTATTACATTAATTTGAAAGTCTTGGACATCTTAATCACATTAATGTCAATTATTACAATGTTGCCAATTACAGATTCTCTCAATGTCTCCTCATGACGATGACAGCTATATCAATAAGATGAATTCTGTATCTACTCATCCCAATATGCTAATCTCGGGTGACTTTAACAATGCACCTATTAACTGGAACTGTTATACAACAAATATGCTCAGTGCTTCCTTGATTTTATCACTACTATCTCCCTAGGTCAGACAGTCCAAGATCCCACCAGAGGTGACAGCATACTTGATATCAAGTTTGCAAATGTTGCCTCTGCCTGCACCCCTACTAATGCCATCCCCTCTTCAGTCAAATCTGACCACCAAACTGTCATATTTTCCCTCAAACTAGTACCATCTTGACTCATCATTTGTGTTATTACATACACTGCTGACTTCTATATCCATCTAAAACAAGGTATAGAGAACTTAATTCCGGTTTAGATTAAGTATAACAGAAAATTCAAAAATAAACCCTTACAGAGGAACTCCTGAATTAATATACTGTATAATAAGAGGAAAAAACAGCTTACTCCATAATAAAAGATTTACCACTTCCCATAAAATATAAATAATTAGGTTATTATCTAAAGGGTATAAAAACGTCATCATCCAGTCAACAAAAGCATTTTCAGACTGGGGTGCATCAAACAACCGCTGTCTTCTGTGAGTAGATCCAGTCTGTTGAGAAGACTGTTTGTAATTGCCCTTGGCTATTTTCAAAAGAAGGAAAAAACACTGTTGCCTAAGCCAAAAGGGTGTCAACACTATCTTTGGGAAGTCCTTCTGGATCTTCAGAGGAACCCCGGATATCATTGGAAAGGGTGAAAGACATGAATAATGGAACATTCTCTTCCATGGGAATGAGAAAGTATCTGTCTTCCAGGCCTGTTTGCAGGAATTCTAGAGCAAAATGAACTGTTTTGAATGGAAGCCAAAAGATGCATTTGAGGGGTTCCCCACACTTATATCAATTCCTGGAAGACCCCCACCCTGTATCACTTCCATTTATGAGGGTCTGCCTTGGTCCTGCACAGCTTGTCTGCTATATTGTTTTGTTCTGACAGAATGTATGAAGCCTGAAGCATCATACTGAGCTAAAGTGATATTCTCCCAGGTAATCACAGCATGTTGTCTGCATAAGAGTTAGGAGTGGGTACCCTTTGTTTGTTTACATTCCACAACACTGCAGTGTTGTCTGTGATAACTTGCAGAAATCCTGAAGACAAAAGGTGATTTAAGACTTTTACAGCATAGATTACTGCCAACATGTCTTTGGCATTTTGGCATTTCAGTGCTTTTGTCTGCCCTTCTTGTTCCACAAACCTTCATTTTAACCCCTTTTGATACAGCCTCCCCAAACAAAGTCTGAGGCATCTGTTGTGACAGACTGAGAAGGAGGACAAGGAGAGACCTAAAGTGAGAGATAACTGGTTTACTCGACATAGTAACTCTCTTCATAAAAACTCCAGCACTGGAATCTGAAAAGAAAGTGTTGGTGCTGAGAATAGATGGACCTGAGCTACCAATGATTTTGTTTTCATGTAAAGTCCGACCAAGGGAATCATGCTAGTCATAGAGACCATGAAACCCAGAATCCTGGCAAATTCCTGCAGATGTCAGAGACTGGCTGGAAAAGCTCAGGAAGATTCCTTTGTACAGTTCTATCTACTTTGTACAGAGGAAGAAAACCCGAAAAGTCATATTAGAAAAACTGTTCTGTGTGAAGGGATGCAAAATGATTTCTGTGAGTTCTCCTGAAACCATAGACTGAGAAGGAGTTTTTGAACACATGCCTCAGAATCTTAACAACTGGAAAAAAGTCATCTTATATAAGACAATCATCCTAATATGGAAAGATATGAATGCCTTGAAGTCTGCAGTAAGCAATTACTGGAGCCTAACACTTTATAAACATGCTAGATGCAGCAGATAGAAGTAAGCCAAATACAGGAAATTTTAAGAAATGTCTGAATTATTTGCAGACTGGTATGTGATGATAAGCATATTTTGGGTTTAATGCTACCATAAAACTGGGGGAGGGGGTATCAGTGCATGAGTGGAGGGACAGTATTTTCAATTTAGGACTTTGACATAGAAATACAGAAGGAGAGGACTAGGACTGGTCCCCAAGTTCCCTGTTTTTATGGCACCAGAAAGATCCTTGAATAAAAAGAAATCTTTCTCTACCTGGTCTGGGGGCACTAATTCTATGACCCTAAGACATGTGCTCCAGAACTGAAGCAAACAGGGAAGTTTGTTTTATAGGATGATGAGGAACTTCATGGAAAAAGGGAGGGGACTCAATGTCATCTGTACCCCTGCCAGATAATTCTCAGAACCAATTTTTCTGAGATATTCTGATGACATTGGTGAAGATTAAGGCCAGGATGTAAAGACAGATTTAAATGATTATATGGGTAGGAGAGGGAAGCTTGAATGGCAAGGAGACTTTTGAAACTATCATTGGCCGTGGGAGGCTCCCTTTTTTTTCTTTGAGCCTCATTGCCATTGCTTTTTAAAATTCTGTTAGTTAGAACTTAGCTGAGACTGCTTATTACGTTTCTTGAAAAAAAGGTCCTGAATTAGAATTAGAATTGTTTACTGAACTTAGAAAAGAATTGGAAAATTTAGACAACATCTTGAATCACTTTCCTTCTTTCATCAAACCTTTTGAGGCCCTCAGTAAAAGAAGGGTCAAAAAAATATTATCGGGGGGGGGGGTTAAAATATCAGCCTTAATATCTTCTGGTAAGTTTTGAGAATGCAACCAAGAACATCTTCTTGTAACAGATCCAGTAGCAGCAGCTCTGGAGACAGCATCAGCAAAATCATAAGAGTGCTTTAAGGAGTGTTTGGTCACTTGAGAAGCAGATACTGAGAACCATATACAATTAAGGAACTCTGAAGAAGGAAAATTAACAACTAAAGTTCCCATGTTCTCAAAAGAAACCAGTGAAAAATTAATATGCAGGTAACTAAAGTTGAAGAGTCTGCTAACCAGTTAATGTTATCCTTCAGTAAGAAATTAAATGAATTTGTGGATAATATGAGTGAAGAGGAACAGAACACTATTCCCCCATTAAATGAATATATGAATGCTATTATCAAAGGTAGATTGACCTACAAAGGAAGCTTGTCCAAGTTATATGTTAATTATAAATAATAATTTTGATGCAAAATTCTGTAACTTTATAGATAGTGAATTGAGAGACTCAATAGATAGTAAAAATACAATTGTTACATAAATCGGTTTGTCAAACCTCTTCAAGTTTATACTGGAAAGTTTTTGTGTGGAAATATATACATACAATGTTTGTTACTTCCTACAAAATCTCTTAAGTTTAGTAAAATTACTTCTTCAGTTTGTTGAAGGTGAAGTAAAGATTGTTGACTGAAGATGCATGTTTTATGGATTGTGAAAAATTAAATGATTATTGGGAAGAGATAAGTATGTTTTTAAGAGGTTATGGTCTGATAATTGTTCTTTAACTATATCAGTAATACCAATGAATGTTCCACTTCCTATATCTGTAATAGCCAAACAGCAAAAAATGTTTGGGGCTCTCATGGCAGTTGCTAGAAAAGTTATTACAAAAAACTGGAAATCAAACTCAATCCCGACATACAAATATATATATTTTTAATTTAACAAAAATACTATGTAAAACTGAAAAAGAAGTAATCAGAATAAGATGTATAAATCATACTAAGACTTCTAGTGGTTGGGATAACCTTGAAATGTTGCTATTGAAATACTACGAGTCTTAATGTGTTAATTGCATAAGATTACCTTGATGATGTTGAATTTTTTCCTTTCTGTGTATATACTGTAAATATGTAAAAAGAATTAAAATGTTCTTAAAAAAGAAAGAAAACATCCTCTAAAGTACGTAAAATAGGAGGGATAGCTGCAGGTTGAGGAAAATCTAGTTGCAACTGATCATAATACTTTTGTTGGGAAACGGGTATTTCATTCTGTTCCCATTGAAACAAATCTTTCATTTTAGCTATAGTTTCAGAAAAAAGAGATCTTTCATAGGTCGATATGTATTTACTTGGCTATTGATCTATGATGATCCTTAGAAGCCTAACCATACATTCCTATGAAATTTTTAGCCCTAACATTTTAAGTAGAATAACCCAGACATGATCAGAACATGTACATGTTGTTCCTGCCCATGAGAGATGAGTACTAAACCAGAGATGAATTTGCAGTTGCCCATCCATTTATCCAGATTATTTTGAATAGTGTATGAAAAATACATTGCTTTATGTGTAGAGAAAGATGATTCCAAAGAAGTAATATTCTCTGTGGTAAAAATCTAATCCTCCAACATTCTATTTATGTTGTAAAAGAGATTGAGATGTCTTAAGTAGTTGTTTATGCCTCCAGTGAACTTGTGAATGTGCAGAATGTATAACAGGATAGGTCTGATGAAGTTCTGTAGGCAAGGAAGAGATTGTCCATCAGCCTGTATGACATTGAGAAGAGGGACAAGATCTTTAGATGGTCCATAAGAAAGCATTGTGGGCATTCAAGTTATCTAAATGTTTGGTTATGTACATTCTGAAATGGACATTACTCTCAATGATTGGCCTGATGAGTGCAAAACAAAGTGAAATGATCACATCCCTTGACTTGGATGCCATACCCTTAGTAATAAGCTGTGCAGTGAAAAAAGCACATTCTAGCAATAGTGGATAAGTTGAGATCGAAAGACAGTTCATTGTCTACAAAGGTTCCCCAACTACTGGATCAGTTTTCAGAGGTGTGCTGTCAAAGTGATAATTAAAAAGGACCTCTTGCTAGCTGAAGGATACTGTTATACACTTCTTTGCATTTAGCTTTAGTTCATGGTTTTGCCACAAACTATAGGCTTGGGAAAGGTCCTCTTGGAGGATCTTCATGTCCTCTGGGGAGTTTAAGATGGCATCAGGTTTACAGCAATCTACAAACTTGGTTAGCCATAAACCCTTATCAGTAGCTTCAACCTCTGAGAAGTAAATGCCAAGGAGGATTAGCCAAAAGACTGTACTCTGGGGTACACTGCTAGTGACAGTTTTCTGGAGGAGGTTGAGAAGCTCACCCTAATTTCCTGAGTTCTGTTTGTGATCCAATTGACTAACCAACTAGTTGTACACATCAGTTACAGAATCAGAACCTTCAGGTTGAGGAAGATTCACTGAAAGAAACATTCCCCTTCCAGTCCCTGTTATTCTAGTTAGGAATTAATGTCAAAAAGTGAGAGAATTGCTTTTCTTTTTGTATTTAAAGTCAGCAAAGACATTGGATTTAATACATTTTATACTGAAAACAATCCCTTAGCAAAACCCAGCAATCTTCCCTGTCTATAGCGATAGAAACAAAAGTTACATTCATAACTTTTTGCTTTTTTGGGGGGGGGATGGGAAAAGAACAATCCATGACAGGAAAACTAGCTCAGGAATCAAATACCTTAGCCTGGCTATGTGATAAGAATCCATCCACTCTTTTCCCTGAAACCAAGAAGAGTGTTTTTCCCTTGTCTAAACAGGACAACCCAATAGCCACAGAGGGCATAACTAACTCTCACTCCTTAGTGACTTCCTGAGGAGGTACACCACAGGGCTTGAGAGATAATGATGTGTAGCCACAGCAGAGTCACCCATCGATAGCTGAGAAAAAGAGGGAGCCAGGCTGACACCCAAAGACACACAAGAAATAATCTTTTACTTGCAGTTGGAGGAAGGAAGAACTATGGAGTCCGAAAATTGCTCCATGGTCAACCGAGAAAAGATTAGATTGGAAGCTAAGTCTGTTTGAGCACTAAATCTCCTAACAGAAAATTGAGACAAATCTTTCAGTGACAGTCCCCAAAAGCACAATATCAATCCCTACAATACGTATTCTACAATGGCATCTGGAGCGTTTCTCCCCAGGCCTCCACTGAAAACAGGCTTTGTGGAACCTAGTCGGACATTCCCGGTCAACAAATGTTAAATAAATAAATTAAATTAATAAATAAAAATGTAGACAAAATATACAAAAAATGGCTTTTCACAGAAGCATTTTGCAAGGAAAATTTCCTTCCCAACATATAACAGTTCATAAATTTAACATTTTGTAACATAGTGTCTACAAATCAAAAGAAAAAGCACATTTTTTTCTTCAGAAAGGTTTTGTATTGGAAGATTTTCCCTAGAAGGGTATTTATCGCCAGGCCTTAAAGGATTGCTAGCTGACTGTCCAAGAAGCCTAGAAAGAGAGTATGTTTTGGTGACAATAAAGCTCTGATGTGTTTGGCATCCTAACCAGGGTCTATATTAGAACACTGAACATTCAAAATGACGAGTGTTCTAATATCGAACCCTATGAATCGAAAATTGAAAACATCGAACATTCAGAACAGCAAATTTTTTCCTAGGGAAAACATTTGCTGTTCCAAAACACATACACACAACACAAGCACACAAAACAAACAGCAATCCACACATATACACCTAACTCTTACACCCAACCCTACAATAAACTATACATACACCACTAACTATCCACTTACCTTAACCCAAACCCTAACCCTAAGGTCCATCACTATCGCACAGTCACCTCACCCGCGCCCTAACCCTAACTCACCTAACCCGCCTTAACCCTCACATCCACACAATCGCACACTTACCTGAACCTGACCCATAACTTTCCACCACAGCACTGAAAATACCGAAGCAACAGAAACAGACAACCAAATTCTTTCCCTAGGAAAAAATTTGGTTTTCTGTTTCTTCAGTATTTTCAGCGTTAAGCAATTCGATATTAGAACACTCGAAATTTTGAATGTTCGGTGTTCTAATATAGACCCTCCAAACCACTTATTTTATGTGGATCTCCTTGAGCCCCACAGAGTTTAAGGGACATGGAAGATTTCATGAAGCTTTGAAAGCTGGCTGGCTCATCATATCCTTGGCAGAATATAACTCACAAAGTTTAGGCTGCTGCAACAGTGATCTAATGATGAATATCAGAGTGTGACCTGCATGGGAGTACAAGACAAGAACTACACTACATCCCAGCTGGCACAGCAAAAGTCCTACATACCCATTTGAAATAACTCCTAGGTGTACCACCCTAGATGGCACAATGTATGCATCTTCACTATGCTACAGCATAGCCTTGACAGTAAGACAATGGACAGAAAAAGGTGAGAGAATTTAAACAATTACATCCTATTCTTTGACTGATAATCATTTCCGTCCAAAGGTAGGGATATCTGTAGAACTGGGTTAGCGCTAATGATCTTTAACTTCCAAAGCTAAAATGCATACTTGAATCCATCTCATGGCCATGAAAGGTCATCTGAGAGCTTGATTGTTTCAGTAGCTCTAATAATGTTAAATAAAAAGGCTAATACACACAGACACAAACATATATATATATATATATATATATATATATATATATATATATATATATATATATATATATATAGGTTCATAAGTGTGTACTAGGCTAATGGCCCTGGAGCCTTTGCAAGCCTAGCCCATAGAAGTGCCTTGGCATTGTGCCACCCAGCATTAGTTCCCAGTGCCTCTATCATGTAGAGCCACTGGAGTGATCTTCGGGGTGTAATTTCTATTTTTCATCTACTCATTAAGATTTCTCTTGAAGAGGGTCAGTGAGGTGATCTCCTTGACATGTATGGGAAGTCTTTTCCAGAGCATGGGCAGTCTCTGGGTTATAAACCTGTCCCTCCAGCATGCTCTGTTGATTGTGGTAATGAGGTTGAGGTTGAGGTCTCTAGAGCGTGTGGTGTGGAGAGATTGGGACTGCTTTAGATGTATCATTACCAACAGAGCTGGGTCAGACATGGCTTTGTATGTCAAGCAGAGATCACCTCTTAGTAGATGATATGAGACAGAGAATAGCTGGAGTTTTTTGAGTCTGTCCATGTTGGACATGTGTTTAAGGCCTAGTATACTCTTTGTGAGGTACTTTTGTGACCTCTCCAGCTGTTGCAGATGTCTAGTGAGCTACATGCCAAATGGGGCATTATACTCTATGATTGGTCTAATGAGGGAAGAGTAGAGAGAAATGATGATCTCTTTCTTCCTGGATGCAAAACCCTTGGTAATGAGATGTGCCACATAGAAGGACTTTCTGACCACAGTGGCAATGTGGTGGTCGAAGGAGAAGTTGCTGTCAACCTGTGTCCCCAGATCTCTTATAATGCCTTCAGTGTTCAGTGGTCTCCCATCAATGTGGTAATTAGTGGGAACTGAGTTTTTCCCAAAGGGGATGATGACACATTTTTTGGCATTAAGCTTAAGGCCATGGTTTTGACACCAGTCATTGGTCTCAGTGAGGCCTTTCTGTAGGATGTCTGCATCATTTAGGAAGTTAATAATGGCTCCCAGCTTGCAGTCATCCGTGAACTTGGTCAGCCAGAGTCCCTCTGCATCAGCCTGGACTTCTTTGAAGTAGATGCCAAACAGGAGAGGACCCAGGGCCAATCCCTGTGGGACTCCACTCATGATTGGTCTGCAGTCTGACTTGGAGTCTGCTACTTTCACACTGTGAGTTCTATCTGTGAGCCAAATTGCAACCCACCTAACGATATAAGGGTCGATGCCTAGTTTGGTGAGTTTATCAGTAATTCCTGAGTGAGGAATGGTATCAAAGGCCTTGGCCAGATCAAGGTAGGCTGTATGAACTGCCATACCTTCATCCACAGCTCTGGTGATTGCCTCAAAGAAGCCAACCAGGTTGAGCAGGCATGATCTACCTTTCACAAAAGCAAAATGTGTGGGATATAGAGTTTGGAGATTCCCTATGTCCTTGTTAATTAGGTCCATGATGATGTGCTCCATAGCCTTACATATCACATTCATCAGGCTAATGGGGCAATAATTTCCAGGGTCTGTAGTTGCTCCTACTTTATGGAGAGGGATGACTGTAGCAATGCACCATTTGGTAGGGACAAAGTGTGAGGTAAGGCTGTCGGTGAACAGGGCACACAGATGTGGTACCAGTTTGCTTTGTAATTCATGTAGAACACAGCCAGGGATATTGTCGGGTCCCATGGAAACTGTATTCTTGGCCTTGGACAATGCAGCTTTAACCTGTGCTGCAGTAATGCTGGGTGCCTGGCGTTCTTCCGGTATTGAGATTGGTCCTTCGGGGTGGGGGGGTAAAGATGGCACTGAATCTGTCAGCCAGTATGTTGGCAATATCTGTTGGCTCAGTATAGGAGGTACCATTGTGTAGTAACTCAGAGCATTTCTGGGTTTTGCCATGGAGACTCTTGATATAACTATAGAAGGCTTTGTGGCTGTTTTTAATGCCTGCCACAATTCTGCCTTCGTAGCTGGCTTTGGAGGTTTTAATGAGGGATCTCAATGTTTTGTTGAGGCTAATAAGGGAATTTTTCCAGTCTTGGGTCTTCAGCTTTTTCTGCAATGCTTTCATCCTTCTGTTGTAGAGTTTATTAATGGCAGGGGACCACCAGTTTGGCTTCCTTTTTTGGAGGAGAGCATCTTGGTTCTGTTGGGTATGGCCAGTTCCATGCATTCCTGTACGTGTTCATGCAGTGCACAGTGGTGTATGATTCAGCAGTCATGCACCTATTTTCCATTGGCATGGGTGCTATGAAGTTAGCCACCTCTGTTTTTAGGAGTCCAAAGTCAGCTTTGGAGAAGTTTTTCATGGTGGATACCTTTGCGGGTGAGATGTGGATTTCCATGGGGATTAGTTTGTGGTCAGATCTAACCAGGGAGGAATTGACTATTGGTGTAGAGCAACAGTTGCCCATGTTAGTAATAACCAGATCAAGGATGTTGCTTCCTCTAGTGGGGCTAAGAATGGCCTTGGGTATGGCTAGTTCCATGCATTCATGTACGTGTTCATGCAGTGCACAGTGGTGTATGATTCAGCAGTCATGCATCTATTTTCCATTTGAAGTTAGCCACCTCTGTTTTTAGGAGTCCAAAGTCAGCTTTGGAGAAGTTTTTCATGGTGGATACCTTTGCGGGTGAGATGTGGATTTCCATGGTGATTAGTTTGTGGTCAGATCTAACTAGGGAGGAATTGAATATTGGTGTAGAGCAACAGTTGCCCATGTTAGTAATAACCAGATCAAGGATGTTGCTTCCTCTAGTGGGGCTAAGAATGGCCTGGTCCAGGGCACTGGAACTGATGAATTCCAGGAAGTGTTGGGCCAGTGCATTGGTGCATGAGTAGTTTTCCCAGTTAGAGGGGTAGTTGAAGTCACCTAGTATGAAAGTGCTAGGTTGGATCTTAATAGTTTTCAGGGTGCTTATGAATGTGAAGTGAGAGTCTTGGGACATGGTTGGAGACCTATAGCAGGCTACAACCTGAATCGCTGCCTTACCCAGTGCTAGTTGTACCTGGAGTATCTCAGATGTATTATGCTGGGCTACTAGTCTGGATGTGTGCATATCCTTTATGAATATGGAGATACCACTACCATTGGAGCTCCGGTCCATGTTCTGGGCCTGAAAGGTGTGGAAAGAGTTATAGTCTGGTAGTGCAGGGGTGCTTTCTGTTACTTTAAACCAGGTCTCGGTTACAGCACAAATGTTGATGTTGTCCATTTTGAGGAGTGTTTCGAGTGAGTGCATCTTGAAATGTAGACTTCTGGTACTGAGCAGCATGACCCTCAGATTGCATTTATTTATAGCTGTTACGGTGGTAATTTGGTCTTTGTACACTGCCTAATAAAAGGCACTAGAGGGGTGGCAAGAGCCTTATCCAGTACCCAGAAACCCAGGGGTGACACATGCGGGTCATCTCTGGCAAAGCATCGAGGTCCATCAATCATGTCATCCCAAGCAGACAGATACCGGATCCCCTTAGAATTACACCAGAAACTTAGCCAATTGTTGAAGTCAATCATTTTCTGTTTGTACTGCGCTATCATTCTGGGTAAGCCGCGGTGGTACAGCGGTAGAATTGTTGCCTCACAGCAAGAGGTACTCCTGTTTGATTCTCGGCTGGAGTGCCTTCTGTGTGGAGTCTGCATGTCCTCCCTGTGGTTGAGTGGCCTCTGAAAGACATGCATGAATGGGCATGCCTTCACTGAAGGTTGGGTGTCAGGCTGGCAACTTGGCACCATAAAAATCTACTGCCAATCATTAGCGGACCAGAGTTCTGCTGTGGTGACCCCTAACCAGGAAAAGCCGAAACGACAAACAAAACTGCGCTATCATTCTGGGCGATGGTGGGATGCTGCTCAGGGCTAGGGTCATACCTGCCTGGGACACATAATCAAAGAGCTCCACCATGTCTCTTTTCATGTAGTCCAGGGAGGTGCATCTCAGGACATCCACACCCACATGGCCAATGACTGAGTTATACTTGTACTTGTTGGGGAGTGACCTGAGTGCGTGTGTTATGTGTCAGATTCTGGCACCTGAAAGACAGCTGACTGTTACTTTCTCCTTATTCAACCTAGTGAGTGGGACATCAGTGTGCCTCACTATTTTGTCACCTGTGATTATTGTATTGGGCAAGCTGTTTTGCCTTAGAGGCTTAGGTTGAGGGGCACACTGTGTAGGTGAGCTGTGTGTCTTGTGGTTTGTGCTGTGCTGTGGTGGTCGAGTGCATTTCTGCTTTGGAGGTCTCTGCTGTTTGGGTAGTTTTCTATTGAGAGCCTCTGTGGAAATGGGTGTGTGATTTGTGTTTTTATGAGAGGGCTGTGATGGTGAGTGATCTGGAGGGCTATGCGTTTCATGTGGTAAGGTGCAAGTGTTGACCTTCTCCTCTTGACCAGCTATTCCGGTCTTGGCTGGAGAGTGCATGGCTTCCAATTTGGAGATATAAGTGCATCTCTCACAAGTCGAGAGGTAAGAGGAGAGGGTTGTCTGTGTACTTCTTCTTCTTCATTCGACTTTTCCCGGTTAGGGGTTGCCACAGTGGATCATCTGTCCGCTCATGAATGGCAGAGGAGTTTTACGGTGTCGAGTTGCCAGCCCGGCACCCAACCTTCCACAGAAGGCACACACATGCACACACTCACACCTAGGGCCAATTTAGAGTGTCAAATCCACCTACTGCATGTCTTTGGGATGTGGGAGGAAACCGGAGCACCCAGAGGAAACCCACACGACCACAGGGAGGACATGCAGACTCCGCACAGAAGGCATCCCAGCCGAGAATCGAACCGGAGAACCTCTTGCTGTGAGGCAGCAATGCTAACCACTGCACCACAGTGGCCGCCCCAGAGGGTTGTGTGTGTACATGAGGCAGTTATTACACTACCTCAGAAGTTCACCAGGTTAATAGGAGAAAGCAAAGGGAACTTATCTTTAGACATACCAGGAGGGATGGTCATCATTACTAAGTACTGGAGCTGTTTCCTTATAAGACATCTATTGCTGATAGCATTTATGTGTGCTACAATAATTGCTATAAAAAGCCTGATGAAGTGCTAGGTGAATAAGCTAATTAAAGTGCAAGAGAGAAGAGAATTAGCAAAATCTAACTGAAAAATTGAACAGCAGACTTTCTGGCACCGGTAATAGTTTACCCCAGCTTAGCAGCACTGTGTAGCATGCAAACCCACACAAACACAGGCTTTTTAACCAGAAAGTTGACAGAGATAGAAAAACTGCCCAAACAGCCAATAAACTACAATTTCAGAGCCAGAAACAACTTCTCTTGTGGTAGATAGGCTACCTAGTACTTACCACTCCCAATGATAAGCTGGAAGGCTTCCTTCTTACACAGAAAGGTCTGGGGAACCCAGAAACATACAAAACAGTCCTGGATACATCATATCTGTATCTGGACTACTCTAGTAACAGGAAAGGTGGGAAACAAGCTAAGAACTTTTTTGTTTTGGTTACTTTGCAGAAAAAAAACAGTTAAAACAGTAATAAAAATACTTTAAATGCAGTGCAAGCTAGCACACTTGAGTGTGTAGCAATATTAAAGCAAATACACTTAAAATAAATGCAGTTAAATAAAAAAAAAATACAAGTGCAGAAAGCAGTATAATCAGAAAAAATCAAAATGGAGGCACTTAAAGTCTCTCTTTCTCCTTTCTGTTGCTCTTGTAGTCTCCAGGACAACAAAACAGGATCCTCAGAGATTCAACAAGTGCAAACTCGGGCAAACACGGGCTTTAAACCAGAAAGTTGAAAGGGATAGAAAAACTGCCCAAAAGGCCAATAAACTACAATTTCGGTGCCAGAAACCACTCCTCTTGTGGTAGATAGGCTACGTAGTGCTTACCACTCCCACTGATATGCTGGAAGGCTGGGGAACTCAGAAACTTACAAAACAGTCCTGGATACAGCAAATTTGTATCTGGATTAATCTAGTAACAGGAAAGGCGGGAAACAAGCTTAGAACTTTTTTTTTGCAGAAAAGACAGTTAAAACAGTAATAAAAATACTTTAAATGCAGTGCAAGCTAGCACACTTGAATGTGTCACAATATTAAAGCAAATACAGTTAAAATAAATGTAGTTAAATGAAAAAAATTACTTAAATCAAGTGCAGAAAGACAACTTCAAACTGTCCTGTGAATTAACCTGAGTTGACATTAAATTTCAATTTAATTTCTGTAACTACTGTTATTGTATTATTTCAATTGAACCAAATCAAGGCAAAGTACTGTAAATCCCAAATCATACACCTGCTGATGCCAATAATCTAAGCATTTCTCAGTGTTTATAGTTAACTCAGTTTTTTAACAGCTGATATAAAATTGGCTTAAGAATAAAATTGAGACACAATCTCTCCATATCATAACAAATCATTAACTTATAACAGAAACAAAGGGAATCTCCAATACTAAAAGGGCATTCCTTGTTTATATTCCTCAGCTATGCAATATATATAAACCAAATAAAATCGTACTGAGAGGAATCCCTACTTTCCATATAGACATAGTTTCCCTAATATGACATTTGCATTAGTTTCATACAAGTTAAAATATAGACTTCCTTTATCCAGGCACAAAAATCTGTGACTACCTTTAATTACACAATCATGTAAAACAGTACAGTGTGAGATACCCTATCATAAGCCACTGCTAATCATTTTTCATACAAAAAAATTACGTTCTTTATACATTACTAACTAGGATACTAACAATCCATAAAATATTATATGTAGCATTAGTGAAACAAAGTTTTTTCTGTGAAGACATTTTTGTACCTTGTATTCAATATACTTCTGCAAAATGTATGATAATATGAGAAATAAAACAATAAAATGGCACTCAGGAAAGGTGAAGCACAACAGAAGCCACAAAAACCACTGGAAGAAATTACTTCATCAGAACCAAATAATTAATCCAGCCATCAAATTTAAATGTTAAAATCACCAATCAAATCAATCTCAATAGTAACATGTCCATGCAAAAATCATTTAAAAGATACATGCTCTCTCTCTTATATATACACACATACATACATAACACACAACTAAGAATTTGCTTGTATAAAAGCAATACATTTGACTACATAATGTTTCAGCTTTAAAATGGGTGACAACAAATAAGATTCATTTAACCAAGGGAAGACTGTGGCATTTAATCTGATTTGTCATTTTAATTCACTAAGATTCAACTGCTCATCAGTAACTCTATCCTGGGGATCCTTCTTAACTTAATCAATAACTAAAAAAACAAAATTATGAGAAGGACAAACAGAAATAAGCTGAAATAAAGCACTAGTGGATTTTTTCTTTTTGATATTAAAAAGGTGACCCACATAATATGCAGGACACTGAAAACATTGGGCCAAATATACCACATTCTTAGATGCACAATAAAAGCATCCAGTGACCCTATATTCAACCCCTTTAATATGAAATATGCCACCACCTTAAATGTAACTACTTTGTGTGCAACCTCCACATTTATAAATGCCAAGCCTCCCATTAATACAATTATACATTCTCCAGTTTTCCAACAAAACTTTAAAGGGTTTATCCATTTTATAAATAATAGTTGGTTGATTACTGAATTTATCCATGAGATTAGAATCCATAGAAAACAATTTCCAATTCCTATTAATTACCTTGGAGATAATGAAACTATCCAGGGTATAAGTAGTAATAAAATAAATCCCCATTGAGTCTTTTATTCCTTTATTATTATTATTATTAACTCTTCCAACCTCACAGGGGTTGTATAAAATAGGGATATATACATCTAAATCTCTTTTAGTAATAACTTCCATTCTAATATCATTTAAAAATCCCTCAGGGTATCCCCTGGTCAAACACATCTTCATTAACTTATCACACTCAAAAATAAATCTATTATAATCAGATATTATCCTGGCAAGCCTAACTAGTTGGCCCTTGATGGCTGATTTATTTTGGTGTCAAGGGTGCCAACTAAAACATGAAGATAACAATTAGAAAAAGTAGGCTTGCGATATATATATTAGAAAGAAAACTATTTTCCATCATGTCCTTACTAATCAGTATATCCAAAAATGCTATTTCATTAAGGTCAAAGGAATAGGAAAAAAGACAAAAAAATCAACTGTACTATTAATATAAAGAAGACATTCTTTGAGTTTCTCCACAGTTTCATCCCACAAAAGAAAGATGTCATCTAAAAAGCTAGTATATAAAACTCCATTTTTAGCATAAATACTACTGACTATAAAACAGTCCTCCCACTCTGCCATGATGCAGTTTGCAAACATAGGGATATAGGCCACTCCCATGCCCACTCCAGTAGTTTAAAATACTGTCCTTCAAAATACAAAAAGTTCTTTTTTAACACTATCTCCATCAGAGTGACCATGGCCTTAATACAGTCAGTATCAAATTCAGTGCATTTAAAAAGGTGTTGTTCAACCCAGTTAAGGCCTGTGTCATCTGGGATGACTGAAAATAAATTGTGAACATCTATAGTTACCAAAATGGAATTGGGACGAAACTTTACATTATTTAACAGTTCCAAAAACCACCATGAGTGTTTACAAATCTGCCAAACTTTTGATAAATAATTGTTTAGTTTTACATCTAATAATTTAGCTATGAAAAAGATCTTCAAACATTTGGCATCAACAAAAGGTCTAAATGATGGGGGGGGGGGGTAACTGCTTTTGTGGAATTTATTTGGGTATTCCAAAAATACTTGTTATTACAGGTTTATCATTGATCATAAATTCTTATTCATTTTTAAAATGATCCCTTTCAATAATAAATCTACCAAACATAAATCAATTTTAGAATACATGATATTAATTTCATTTTTAGATATTATCTCATATAATTCATCCAAAAGCAAAGTATTCATCACAACATGACATTAGAACAGATGTTACTACCAAAAGAGATTTAGGTGTATATACCACTATTTTATACAACCTCAGTGAGGTAGGAGGAATTAATAACAATAATAATAAAGGAATAAAAGATTCAGTCGGGGTTTCTTTTATTACTACTTATAGCCTGGATAGTTTTTCAAACTCCGAGGTAATTAATAGGAATTGGAAATTATTTTCTATGGATTCTAATTTCATGGATAGATTTGGTAATCAACCAACTATTATTTATAAAAAGGATAACTCCTTTAAATTTTTGTTGGAAACCAGAAAATGTAATAATTGTATTGATGGGAGGACTGGCACTTATAAATGTGGAGGTTGCCCACAATGTAGTTACATTTTAGGTGGCGACATGTTTCATATTAAAGGGATTGAATATAGGGTCAGTGGATACCTTTACTGTACATCTAAGAATGTGGTGTATTTGGCCCAATGGTTATAGTGTCCTGCATATTATGTGGGTAAAACTTTCAGAAGCCTGAGAGACTCTATCTATGAGCACCTTTTTGATATCAAAATGAAGAAACACACTACTGCTTTATTTAAGCATATTTCTGTTTGTCCTTCTCATAATTTTGTTTTTTTGTTATCGATCAAGTTAAGAAGGATCCCCAGGATAGAGTTACTGATAAACATTTGAATCTTAGAGAATTAAAACAGCAAATCAGATTAAATGCTACAGCCTTTCCTGGGTTAAATGAATCTTATTCTTTGTCACCCATTTTAAAGTTGAAACATTATGTGGTCAAATTAATTGCTTTTATGCAAACAAATTCTTATTTGTATGCTATGTTTATATATATATATATATATATATATATATATATATATATATATATATATATATATAGAAATAATAGTGTCTATCTTTTAAGTGATTTTACATGGACTTGTGACTGTTTAGATTGATTTGATTGGTGAGTTTAACATTTAAATTTCACAGCTGGGTTAATTATTTCTGATGAAGTCCACACAAGGGGAATGAAAGCGCTTAACTGACGTAAGTTAATAAAATGATTTTTTTCAGTGATTTTTGTGGCTTCTGTTGTGCTTAGCTTTTCTCAGGTGCCATTTTATTTCTGTTTGTGGTTGTCTGGTTTTCAGTTTTCAGTTTCTTATGTATGATAATATCTTATAATTACAACTTACTGGTGATACAGGTCTCAATTTTCTTTCCTGTTTCACAAAAATTTAAAAATAATCGCAAGACAAGAAACTAATGAACCATTTCTAACACAATTAAAACACACTAAAAAGAACTAAATGAACATTTCTACCATTAACTTTTCTCATTTTTTAAATTTCTCATTTTCTAAATATCACCCTAAGAAATCTTCTTATTCATTTGTATGGCATTAACACTCCTGAATACATTCTGTTTTACCTTTTAGTTTGGTCACAACAACTGCCTGATAAAGTATAAAAATCATCTATAAACTTGCTTGTTGTAGTCCTCTTACTATGCAATGGTAAACTTCCTCTTTCATTTTGCAAATAGTATATTTTTACACTCACAGTCTTTATTATATTCTGTCAAGCAATATAAAAATATATGTACATGTAGAAACTGAAATAATGTTGTCACCTAGTAATGCACCATTATTAAAGTCTACAACTAACTTATGATGGAACAATCCCCAACATGCCTTAACAAGTTTACTCTCTGTGCATCTAATCTCTCTGTAGCTTTCGACAGAACCACCATTCTACCTCATCAATATCTACTAGTCAGTTTTTCACTAAATCTTCAGCATCAAAAACAAACTGCATCAATTCTCTCTCTTATTGTAAAACATGCATTCCTTCAAAGTAACTTAATAAGCATAATAAAATGGTATTTGTAAGGTAAACATTTTCCCAAAAGAAACAAATACTTTCATACCTTAACTGATTATTTTATTTCTTCTAAGCTTTCATCCAACTCTTTGCTTACCCTTTCCTTCTTCTCATATATTATTCATAACACCAACAGTTCTGTTTCATTGAAAGTTTTGCCTCCTAATTTACTTTGCTGTTCCTTTACTTTTTGCTTTCATTTACCTGGAGACCTATGCATCTTAGATTACTTTCTATATCTACTATGATTTCTTTAAACCAGATCCTGCTCTTTTCTATTGATATCAAATTATCTGTATACGTTAATACTACTGATAATTTACTCCTTCTATCATTTCCCATACTCCTCCACCACATAGCACTAGTTGCTTTTCTCCTATATAAACTAAACACCAAACAGCATTTCTACCTTTTCTAGTGTCTTAACATGTCCCTTTACCATTCATAGCCTGTATTTCTGAATGAATGTGCAAAATATACACTATACATGGTAATATTGTTTAAGTGACTTACTATGAGCGTACCTTTTCTCCCATAACTTTTTCTTACCTGCTTCCTATTCTTTCCAAATAAATTTTAGTAGTTTTGCAATCAGTATTACATAGTGCAATAGGCTGTCAATTCTGTATTTTTCTAATAATTACATGACATCATCTGTTAGCATGTTATTCCTCAAAGCAGGGCCTTTTCAGTGGCAAATAGCTGACACTATGTTAAATACTAATATGTGGAACTAAAGGACCATTACTTACCTGTACAAAATAGCCAAAATGGCAGCTATAGTCTTAACTGAACTGTGCAGGAAGTCTACAAACTAGCAATAAAATCAAATACGTTCACTAATATGAGAACAAACAAAACCACAAACCAAATAAACAAAATAAACAGAATAAGAGGAAATCCGCTAGACCAAAGTCCACGAGTCAACTGAAAATTTATTGTGAGCGCTTTCATGCACTTCTCATGAGTGCACTTCTTCAGACCTAATATGTATTAGAGACATAGTTCAAGTCTATATGTTGAATTTATTTTGGTGGTTTTATTTCGTCTTTCTTGACAAGGTTAGTTCCACTATGCCAGTAGCCTTTTTTGAGGGGAGACCCAAGGTGGTAGTTATACAACTAGGGGAAAATTGTCCAGTGCATTGAGGAACTTTGTCTACTCTTTCCAATAGGTGCAGTGGGATCATTTACATCCACCTGAACAGCCACTAACTCACACAGATGGGACTTTGGTTTACCATCTTATCCAAAGGATGGCACACTCATGCAGTGTCAGCAATTGATCTACATGGTGTGGTAATAGAACCCACAGCCTTCTGCACCAAAGGTGTGTGTGCTACCTGTTGTTCCACTGAGACTTAAGTAGATTTTGCAGTTGTTCATGCATATACTCAGTGTGGTGTGCTGTCTAGCCCACCAGACACTCAAAAAGCATTATATATATATATATATATATATATATATATATATATATATATATATATATATATTTGAAAACACTGTTGCATTTCATGGATTTATTTTTTAACAAAAGATAAACTACACTGTTGTATGATATGTTGGATTGGTTGTATTATCTTTTTATGACTAATGCTGTAAACAACAAATAGTACAACAATGCAAAATGTAACAGTGTGTGTGCATTTGTGTGTGCATGGAGTGCGTATATTTGTGTTTATGTGTGTGTGTGTGTGTGTGTGTTTGGCCAGGAGGGGTAGAGGTTAAGGTGAAACTCAAATATTCAAACCAACAGATCTCTCCAAAATTTTTTGTTGAGATTGGTAGGTAATCACACAACTGTGGAAATGACTTACACATGACCTAGTTTACCAAGAGCAAACTTTAGTCTGTTAGCTCTCTGAAGTTATTTTCCTCCAAGAAAGTGTTGTTTATCTTTTTTTTTCTTCTTTGATAGATGCTTTAATCATGTCACTGTTATGCATTTTCTTCTATCAAGCAGCATGGTATTGCTAGCCAGACACCAGTTGCAGCCGTATTTCTGAAATAGCACTCCTTTTTATAGTAACATATTATCAGGTATTATCAGAAAGTACTCAGAGTCCTGTCTTATCAGACTTGCATGGGCCTTGCTGCTGTACTGTTGATGGATAAATGAAAGACACTCTCAATCAAAACATGCTATTGTTGTGAGTACATCTTATATGAAAGCAAACTTCTTTAATGTCCATGTCATTCAGCAAATCCACTAAAGAAGAAAGTAGAAACAATCCAGTTTTTGCCTCATCTACGCAATAAGATCATCACCATAGCTAGAACATAACTTTGTTACTCCTTCCTTTCATGCATACTTCTCAACCTCTTAGAACAATCAGTATGTGCAGAGCAAAAAGTAATGGTGGACAGACATCCAAAATTAAGGGACAAATTTTAAATATTGCTCTTATGAACTTTGTAAGTTGTTAGAATTGTACATGTTGCATTAGCATGCATTTTCTGAAGGATGTAAAATATGAAACTCAATTGTCTGACATTATTTAGTGACTTTGATCCGCTGTCATTTGCCAGAAAGCCACAGATGTTATAAGGAACAAACCAAACATGAGGCAAAAATCTGGACAGTTGAAAAGTATGCTTTTATGGCATGGCCCATGTCAGACAGGGCACAACAGTTCTGGACAGGCTTCATTATCCAAGGACTGATATGTTTACCAGTCCATTTCCCTACCACTTGGTGAGTACAGTTCAATTATACTGCCAAGTAAATATTACACATGGCTGAGTCTCACTGCAAAGTGGAGCAATGCTTTTGACCTTTAACCCTTTAGCCAACCTAGAAGTACAGGCCAGTATAGTGATGAAATCACAAAGACTAACACAGCAAATTGGTTTGATGGTATGCAAACTTAATAGGAAATAAAGGCAGTCAGTTAAAAAGTAATAAAGCATTCAAAGTAATAGTGGAGATGTCAGTTCTAGTTTATTATCAAAAAGTAATTGCTGCAAGAAGATGAAATTGTTTATTTTACAATGCTGTCCATTTAGACTGTTTTTAAAGAGATAAAAACAAAATGAAAATAAATGTAGTTAAACAGCAACACTAAAACACATGAAGATAAAGTTGTTTTCTTCATTTTATAGCACTATTTTAATTTAGAAAGACTCACTCCCGTTTCATTGTTTGCTGTGTTTGGTTGGAATTCTACTCAAAGTCTTGATAAAAGAGTATTTTCTAACCTGTGAACACTTGCAGAAGCATTGCTGCATACATAGGTTTAACTCTATGACAGGCAGTTTTCCATATGACATGGAGGTTGGCTCATACCTCGTAACTGTACAGATTTGTGCAAAATATCTAGATTTTTGCCTCATATTTTAGATTTGTTCCTCATAAAACTTATGATTTTCCAGCAGATAACTGAGGCCTGAAGTCAATAAATAATAGCAGACATTTTAGTTTCAAACTTCATATCCTTCAGAAAATAAATTGTCCTTGATTTTAGGCCTCTGTCCACCCCCACCACCAGCACCATCATTATTTTTGGTTTTGCCAGAAGTCTTGGCCTAATATGATGAGAGCTGTGGATCACCTTGCAGTAAAGAACATAAATAGGTGGACTTTAACCTTGCTTCATGCAGCATACGTGCTGTCTCCTGCGCAAGATGTAAACTTGCAGAGTAGTTCACTTGATGCAGCAATAAACTACGGCTATCTTTTACTTTCAGACCTGTTCTGACAGTCTGAGAATTCCATCTGTATGCTACAAGATGCTGACCAAGTTAAATTAGCCACAGCAAATGCATTTCATCTCCTCTCACAAGAGCTATTTGTATATCTGGTAGCCATTACCGGCTTGACATGCATTGTTAAAACTACTTACTTACTAATTGGCAGAGTGAACTGGTCCCTCTTAGGCATTTTACAGTCATACCCTCGGCCACAAGGACAAGACTGAATTGCATGTTTTAAGGAACAAAGAATGCAATCAGTATAAGAAAATGATGCTGCAAAGGAAGGCCTATAGTCCCATTGCTACAACAAATACCTGTGAACTGTGAAACACTGCCCTTTCATCCTACCCTAGATTCACTCCCTTCTTATTTGACTTGGACATCCCTTCTGTTCCCTACATTTTCTAAAACCAGTAACACTTATGGACAGAAAAGAAAACAGGAAACCACTTCATGGTTGTTCAGTTCTAAATAAGCAAATAATAAAACATTGCATTATTCCTCGTCTCATACAAATGAAACTTAATTTTCTATTTTACCTTCAACTCCCTGTATTTCTTCCCAGTGTTGTTTCTCAAGCGTAGTTCACAGATCTTCACAAAAAAAAAAAAAAAAAAAAGTATTCGAATAATCACGAAAATCTCTCCTTTGAAGGGGGTGTTCCATCTGACTGAAAGTCATTTACCTTTACAGTCTTCATTCTATTACCTATCAAGTATTTTACCCATGCTCATCTTATACTCTAGGACTGTTTTTTGTATGCTTTTTATGTAGTAACAATGCTATAAATTCTGGAAAAATCTAATTGGGCTGCATCAATAACTTCTTTCTGGTTTACTACCTGGATTACCCAGTCAAGAACACTCAGTCTGTCTGTCTTGACCTTCCCACTCGGAGTCTGTGCTTCCATAGGCTATTATAGCAATAACCCATGCCTGGGTGTGGGTAATGCTGGATTTACCCACGGTTGGTGTGGTTTGGTCACAAGGGTGAACCCAGAAGTGGGTTATTGCTATTATACAATGACATTATTTAAGAAAAAAAATAATTACTTTGCTGCCCTTCCGCAGCTGTCTGGTATTCTGCGGCAGTTCTGATGTACTGCGCATGCATATGCCTATGTAGTACATTAGAGCTGTGGGCAAAAGCAACGGAGAAAGCAAGACCTCCGTTGCTTTTTACAAACTGTTTCGCTATGTTAAATGGATTTAACATGGCGAGACAGATTTAAAAAAAGCAACGGAAATCTCTGTTGCTTATTTTAAAGCTGTCTCGCTATGTTAAACCCATTTAACATAGCGAGACAGTTTTGAAAAAAGCAACGGGAGAAAGCAAGATCTCCGTTGCTTTTTACAAACTGTTTCGCTGTGTTAAATGGGTTTAACATAGCAAGACAGCTTTAAAAAAAGCAACGGAGAGACAGTGTTGCTGTAAGAGTTATAGCAATGGAAAAAGTCTGGGTGACCGGACCTTTTTCCATTACTATAACTCGGATTTACAACATGCACGCTGATCAATCAGTGTGCATGTTTTTGAATATTAATAGGGGGTCATTGTATAATTGCCTATCTGGCTTTCAGACAATCTAAAACACCTTCCTTTAGAAGTGATTCCATGAATGAGGTAACAAGTAACAGGACAGTGACTAACACTCTATATCCTACTACCACTTATGCGAAGGATACTGAATCTATCATTTTCTGATATTTTAAAATCTAGCTCTTTTCTCATCTCACCCTCCTCTTCCCATGGGAATCTTGCTAGTAGATTGACAATTTATCATCGAGTGATAGGGAAAAAAAAGTCTGAAACAACTTTTGGTTACCCACTGGAGTATATGTTTTGCAGGGGGGCAAGCCCCATGCAATCCCAAACTTAAATATACCAACTCCAGTCCCAAACTTAAATATACCAACTCCAAGGTCAGACAACAGAGGAGCAAAAAGAGAACTTCACTTGAAAAGGAGGGAGAAATTTCCACTGCCATCTGTATCCATGATAAATAACTTTCAGATTATCTGTTGCCAAAGAGAGAAACTGAGGTTCTGATTTTTGGAAGAATTAAAGACTTGCCAGGGTGGGGTGGTTCTGAAGATAGTCATTCAGATTTGTAGACTGTTCTTTATTATAAGTGGCCCCTCCTTTCTTCTTAGAGCCTCCCTGAAATTGCTTACTAGCAGCTTGCTTGGTATGTCTGTTTATTTTAATTTTTCAAAACGGTTGCACAGGTAGTATTAATTCACTTGACAAAGCTGGAGATGGAAGGCTGCAAAATCTATGAAATCGTACAAATCACCTTGTCTCTGTCATTACACTTTTTAAGTACCACTGCAGCAAGGGGTCAAAAGTATACTTCTCTGTCTAAGGGAGAATTCAAAATTTCATCTTTAACATCTTCAAGAAAGTTTTCATTACACAGCTAAGCAAACCTCCTCATAACCATTCCAGTAGCAGCAGTCCTGGAAGTGGAATCAGCAGAATCATAAGCACATTTCAAACAGTGGGCAGCTACTTGATACACAGAAGAAATGATTACACAAAGATGCTTTATCATCAGATGAGACAAAAGAAGACATAATGTTCCTCATATTCTCAGGCGGTAAGTATAAACTTTAACATATGAGCTTGACAAATGAGAATCCTAAAAATAAGTGATGCAGAAGAATGCACTTTTTCCCAAATCTTTCAAAAGCTTTCCTGTCTTTGTCAAAAGGGGGTGGATTGGCATTAACAAGATTATAGTAATAGCTGGGTTTATCAGTGCAACCACTGCTTGGTCTGATTTGGGGTTAGAATATATAAACTTATAAGACTGGGGAACTTTTTACAATCCATCTGTTTTCTTGTCTGAATAGGCAGAGAGGAAGTCCCTGTTCTTTCTTCCAAGATGGCAAGAGTGGTTCTCCCTTGCACACCAAGGAAACTCTAACAGCTGCTGAGGGTATGTCTAACCCGCAGTCTACAGTGGCTGTAAGGGCTACACGACAGGGAGCCAAGGAAAAATATGGATGGTTTATGAAACCAAAAATGAGTACAGCAGTCACCCATCAGCAGATAAGGCACTTTAGTAGTCTTCTGAAATAGCAAAGGCAGCTTTTTCCCACCAAAGGGAACTTATCCGCATAGCAAAGGAAACAGTGTTAGTCAACAGCCGATCAATGAAAGCCTACAAGAATTCCACTCTTTGGCAGCAGAAAAGCTTTGAAGGGCTTGGTGCCCAAACCACTCTTTCTTCACATCTGCTTTAAGCTGGTTAACTATTTAAAGTATGGAAGGTGCCCTTAAACTATGGAAGCAGGCCACTTGTTATATCCCTAGCAGTATATAACCCATATAGCTAAGGCACTGCATCTGTGATCAAATAATGAACATCAAGAAAGATCCATTAATAAAACTCTAAATCTAGAACAGGTTCTATGACTCCCTGACATAAGATGTGGAAATAAGGAAAGAGATGGAACTGGTTTAGATAATAAAATGGAACTGCCGAGGTTGGGGGAAAGGAGTCCCAGTGCTATCTGCATATGTTCTGGGTTACATTTAATACCGGTATCTGATGTGATCTAGATCCAAAGGGGAGACAGCTAGATTGATTGGCTGCAACATTTAGGTGATGGCCAGGGTGGGGAGGGAAGGGAAAAGATTTTGAATATGAAGATAGGCATTATTTTTTGGCTTGCCCTTGATTCTGGGTAGCATTCCCTTTTTCTTACGCTTGTCCTGACACTGTTTCTAAAGTGCAGCTTTAGCACCTTTTGTTGGGATTTCTTAACAGGCTTTCTGTAAAAAGGACAGAGCTGCAGGGAGAGTTCCTGCTGTATATGGGAATGGGAGACTGAAAAATCTATTCAACACCCTGAATAATTTTGCCCCACTCATCAAACTCAAATATCAATAACACTTTGTTCAAACACTCTTTAAGTTGCAGTGGGTTTGAAAAGTTCAGTTTTGGTATACTGGAAAAAATTCCTATTGACATTAGGGGGTCGCTGGGAATCTGAAATAGAATTTAAGAAGTTAGTATGGCAAATTAGGTAAAATTCCATTCCCCTCCAGGCTGAATGAAAATATGTTTATTTACCCATAACTAAAGATCAGGTCTGCTAAGTTTTAGTTAAACACACTCAGTTTTTAACAATTTTTAACATTTGTTCTGATTTTTATTAATGTTTAACACTTCTACTTTTGTATATTTTCTAGTTGTTTATGTTTGTAGATACACATTTTTACATACCCTACACTACTCATTACATACTGTATAGGTGTTTTAACTGTTTTTATTGTTCAATTGATGGATTAATGTTTAACTTAATTTAATTTCTTTACTGTTTGTTCATTGGTTCTTTTAAAATGTTTCTTAATGAGGGATAATTTGATAGTTAATTAGACCTATTATAAATAAGCAGCATGACGGATCTTTCTTCATTCTGATGAAGTCCTACATTGCTGGATGAAAGTGTTCAGTTTACTGGATGGAATAAACCTCTTTGGAATGTTGCAGTTTATTGTGTATATCTTTTTTACTTGGGACTTTGTGAACCCCTTTTCCCTTTGGTTACAGATTTTCAGCTGATAAACTCAGAGTTGGGTACCAAGCCCTTCAGGGCTTTCATACAGCAGTGAGAGGGAGGATTACAAGATGGCTGTGCATTGAGTAACAGTTTAATTCCAGCTTTCCCAGTCTGAAAACAGAAACTCAACAGAGAAGGTCAGTATATTTTTTGTGTTTATGGGTAAGTTTCAGTAACTGGCTAGTAAGTGTACTGCCTGGATACCTGAAAGAAAGGAAATACAGAGAACCTGGAAAAAAATCAGCACCAAAAAGTGAGGAAGAAACACTGACTGGGGAAAATTCTGCAGCTGTTCAGCAAAACACAATGCAACCTACAGACCTGACTTCCAGTAACCTACAAGAAGATATGACAACTACACACAGACGTGGTTTAAATAAACAAAACACTGATGCAGTATATCAACATAAACAACAAAAGGCTGTAAAAAATGGAAGAAGCTTTAAACAGATATTCAGATGAGGTGATAAAGCTGCAAAAATCAGAGGTTGAAATGAAGAAAAGGCTGACTGAATATGAGACTGCTCAGGAAGAGATGTTTCAAAAAATAATTATGAGGACAGAGCAGGTAGAGAAAACCTGAGGTTTTCAGCTATACCAGAAAAGATGGAAGGAACAGACTACATTAATTTTATGAAAGCACAAATAAGCAACTGCACTGGTATTCCACAGCAGGGGTTGTTAGTTGAAAGGGCACACTGTGTATGCGCCACACCTGGCTATGAGAAAGCAACCTAGACCTTTAATACTAAAAATGCAATCTTACCAGCAGAAGGTGTTGATTCTGACAAAACTGTGGCAGAAGGACAAACTACTAAAGGTGGGAGACAGCAGAATGTTTGTGGAGAATAATTACTCCTTGTACATAAGGCAGAAGAGGAGTAAATTAATTCCACTATTTAGGGAATGTTGAGACACAGGTGTGAGATTCAAACTGCTGTGCACAGCTAACTTCAAGGTATTCTTCCCTGGAAGGACAAAATCATTTTTGGATGAAGTACATGTTAAGGGGGAAATACAAAAGTTTTTCCAACAAAAAGTGAGATGTGAAACAAAAGGAGATTTAGCTTCTTGTTCTTCTGGTAATAAAGACAGAGGAGACTGTACCTGTGAAACCTTTTCCAGTGTTTCAATGGAAAATGTTGTAGAGAAGGAAGGGAGCACAAGAGTAGACTAGAAGAATTGAGAGTACATTGGAAATTAGGCAGAGACAGGATATGGGAGATTTACAGTAATAAAACCAATAGCAATGTGGGATTACAATGAAATAATTATATCTGAGAAATATGACAGAACAAGAAAATCTTAGAAATATTGGACTTTTTCAGAATGTGTTGGACTTGTGGGGGACTCTAAAGTACATGCCCAATATGTCATTAATGTTTGGAAAAATGGGGAAGAGAGGGGAGAAAGTTAAATGTAAGTAAGGAAAACATTTTAATAGTATTGTTTTTGTGGTATATGGCTTTCCTTTCATGATATAAAGTAAAGCATTCTCAGCTATTTTTAAGTGTGATGGGGATTGTATATAGGTGCTGCTGTTCTTTTTTCCCTTTCATTCCCCTTTCTCTTTCTCCTTGTTCAGTTTTAGGAAATGCAGGCACTGCATATAAAAATGGTTAAAAGAGCATGACAAAATACAAATTAATGTGCTTTTTCTCATTCTTGCATGGGGGGATGACTGGATTAAGGACCTTAGATTGATTTAGTAACAAGTTTTAAGAGAAAGCAAGTAAATGCAAAATAATATTGAGTATTATGAAGCTTTTTTCTAGCAAATGAATGTATGCTTATTAGCAATTCTGTATCTGGCTCTCATGTCTCCATGGAAACATTCTGATAAAGAGAAATTGACTGTCTGATTCTCATGCCTCCATGGAGACAGTCTGATAATGAGAAATTGGCTGCCTGGCTCTCATGTCTCCATGGAGGCAATTTGATAAAGAGAAATTGGTTACAGTCTGGTGGAGAGTGATTGGCTGGGGGAAAAATCAAAAAGAGAAACTGGCTAGGAGATAATGTTTTCTGAAAGCATTCAGGGGTTTTCCCAGCTGGGAGCACTATAAATAGAAGACAAAACCAGTTAGCACTTAGTAGAAGCACAAGCTAAACCATGTGTCTTAGCATGAATGACCTTTCTTTTAGTTTAACTCAAGTATGTGAATGCGGTTGTCAATTTGGGACATTTGTTCTTATTAGGAGGATAAAACATCAATATCTGAAGATGTACATAGTTTGTGTGTTAATATTAAATTAATAGGCTTTAAGGGGGGATTTTTTAAGGGCTTTCAATAAAACAAAAAGTTTTGTAAGATGTGACATAGGCTCAAATGGATATAACAAGAAACAACTTGATAAAAGTTTAACCTGCCAAACAGTGTCTGCATGTAACACAAAAGCTGGAAATATACATTTAACAAAAAAAAGATGTTATACATAAAACGTGCAAATAACTTTTTAATACAATGATGCTTTCTGTAATGTCTTTAAATGGCAATGGTCTCACAGACAAATACAAAAAATAATAGTGATATATACTGAATAATGTAGAGTGCAAACTTGGAAAGAACTGAACATGTGAATTTGATAAAGAGAGGTTTTCAGCATGGTTATTCAGCTGAATACCTGTGACAAAGGAACAGAGGAGTACTTATATTAATTGCAAGAGTAGCTCCAGTAGTGATAGAAGAGGATAAAAAAGATAATGATGGCAGATTTGCAGTGCTAAGGGGCTACTACCAAGGGAGGAGGATTACACTAGCATGTATTTATATTCTACTTAAACTGCTATAATGGAGGTTAAGAAATTTTTGGGAGAAATAATTAGTTTTCAGTAAGGAATTACTTACAGGTGGGAAATGGAATTTGATTTGCCATAGTGAAGATGTGTCTGGGGGCCTAGAAGGGAAAATATAACAAAGGAGGGCAGATTTTTGAAGTAATTTATGAAAATTTTTGGCATGGAAGATGTGAATTCAGTAATAGGAATTCTGAGTGAATTTACATATTATTCCCCAAGATATAAAAAGCTGAGCTAGGCTAGACAGAATTTACATTTCATAGGAACATGTGCATTTAATTTAAGGTCTTGTTATGCACCCAATAAATATTTCAAATCATGCGCCAATAATAACTAAAATAAAAATGCAGGGTAATGAAATAAAAAAGGAGACACTGGTGCTTTCCCACCTAACTGTTGAAAGGAGGGAAATTTAAGGAATGGGTAGTGGAGATTATGCAGGAGCTATTTGAGAGGATAGAAATTACTTCTGAAAATATTGCTAGAGAATGGGATAAAATTAAGGTGAAGTTTAAAAATAGAGTGGAAATAAAAGAAAGGGAGCTATGGTTAAGAAGTAACAATAATTATTTAGAGGGACTGAAAAATAAATGTTAAAGTATTGCATATTAGGGGGAATGTCACAGAACAAGAAAAGGATCAACTGCAGAATGCTAAGCATAAAATAAGGGGATTACCTTGATAATATACATGAGTTTAGAAAGATTTCTGTTAAGCAACTGTTTTTTGATAAGAACACTTAAGCACAAAACATTTAGTCCAATGACTCAGGCAACAGAAGGTAGAAAGGGCTGTTGCCAAGCTTAAGGAGCCTATAACAAGGAAGGTAAAAAGAGATCTTGTAGAGGTATTAGAAGTATTTCAGAAATTTTATGAAAGTCTGTATAAAGCAGAGAAATATGGAAATCAAGAAAAGATACAAATAGAAATGTTTATGGAAGAAGTAAATATACCAAGATAAGAAGGAGATGAGGCTCAATCACTAACAGTTAAGACAGGAGGAGATGAGATAAAAATTGTGATGTATAAACAATCTACAGGAAAGTCCCCAGGAATAGATGGTATTCCTGTGGTAGTTTGGAAGCTAGGAGGGAAAAACCTGATAAAGATGTGGAAGGTTTTAACAGTATTTTTAGAGGAGAAGAAGGACCGACATCCTGGAAGAAAGCAGTGGTAGCTGTAATACCAAAGGAGAATAAAAATCCATCAGATCCAGCTTCACACAGGCCCATTTCAATACTAAACCATGATTATAAAGTGTTCATGTCTATAATGGCTAAAAATGGCTAAAGTAATGCCAACATTGATAGATATGGATCAATGTGGTTTTGAGGAGGGGAGAAACATTTAACAACATTAACAGAACATTAATGATCCAAAGGAAGAAGAATCTTTATGAGCATGGCAATGAAGCATTTGCATTTCCTGAAAAAAATATAAGGTTGTTTAGGAGGATATATGAGGGATAGGAGGTAAAAATTAAAGTGGGTGGGGGTCCTCTCTGATAATTTCTGCTTGAGTAGAGGAATGAGGCAGGGGTATCCTCTTTCCCCTTTGTTATTTGCATTATAATTAGAAACACTGTCAAAGAAAATAAGGGACTCAGAAATCCAAGGATATAATTGGCATGGTAGACAAGAAAACCTGTCTCTATTTGCAGATGATATTATTTTATACCTGACAAAACCAGAAAGTGAAATTACAGTGTTGTGAATGATTTTCAGATACTTTCAGATCTTTTTGGGATACAAAATGAATGAATCTAAAACAAAGGGAACAGCGGTAAATTATGTACCAACACATGAATTGGTTCAGCAATATCCATATTTATAAGATAATACAAAAACTGAGAAAATAGAAGTTTTGTTATTTGGATATGGCTAGTAATATATAATCAGTTAAAATATTTTTAGTCCCATTAGTCTTACACGCAGGTCAGGCATATTTTTCTAAACCAGAGACGAAGTTGTGAATAGCAATTAATAAAAGGCTAAAGTACTTTATCTGGGAAGGGGAAAACTGTAAGAGTCCAGTTCTTCCAATAGAACAGGGCAGATTGAGATTACCCAATTTAAAGGGGTATTTCAGAGCTACACAGTTAATGCCCCAGTACATACCATAATCAGAAAACTATAATTCAAAGTGAAAAGGGATGATGATGAAATGGGGGGGGGGCTCAAGAAACAAGGAGAGACTGGGATTTTGGATGGAGGCCTTTAAGGAGAATAAAAAGAATCATACATAAAATTATATCCATAAATTAGCAGAAAGTATCCTCAGAACTAAATCAACACAGGAATGGAGATTCTGCTGACAGGGATGACTGCAATTAGTGATATGCACAATAGGCAAGAGGGGGCTGGAATTTATTGTAGAAAGCTGGCAAAGCAGCCAAGGTATTTGGAGAAAATAACTAGAGATAGAAAAATGATAGAATGGAAAGACTCCAAGAATTTATTTGGACTGCAGTTTAGACATTGCCTTCCCTGTCAAGGATTGATATCAGAGCACATGCAAAGAGAAAAAATAGGGGTAGTCCTAAATAAAAGACCAGTACTGGGAGAGTTTTTAGTAGTAGACTCTAGAACAGAAGCTACATTTAAAAATGAATAATTAGTGGAGTGTATACAATATTGCATCAATCAGAGGAGGTTAGAAAGGATTGGGAAGAGATTGGATAAGCAATTCATTCACAAAGAAACAATGGGAGGATATATGTAGGTCTCCTAAACATGCAACAAAATTTAGAAGACTTAGGATTTTTGCTTGGAAATGTTTACATAGATAATTTTATACCCCAAGTAGACTCCAGAGAATTTTTTTTTCAGGTACACAGCAAATGTTGGAGGTGTAACAAGAAAGAAAGAGGTAATTGAGAACATAATTTCTGGGAATATGGTGAGTTGGCAGACTTTAAGGATTCCCTGAGGGATGCACTGTCAGAGATGCTGGGTGAGCAGATTGGTGTGATAAGGGAGATGATTTTTCTGAGCTATGATACAGAATCGAAATTGCCTAGACATGGTAAGGCCTTGCTGTGTCTAATTATGCTGGCTGCCAAAAAAGCAATTATTAGAAAAAGGAAATCAAAATAAAAATCAGCTATACTAGAAGCAGTGAATACAGTAACAGAAATTAAAAAAACTGGAATCAAGATCTTTGGAAAAGGGTAGGAACAAACTATATAGGAATAAAAACGGGAATTGTGGGAATAATATATATGGGAAGGACTTAAATGAGCTATGTAATGTTTGACTGAAAATGACTGGCTAGATTATAAGTGATGTATTATGTTTGCAACTGGGAGTGTGTCAGTATGGTTTGTGATGTGAAATCCTTGCAACTAGGATGGTGTCAGTGTGGTTTATTTTCATTTATATAAACTTATGATTGTCTGTGTCACAAGTGATTGTTTAATAATGATGCTTCTTGTTTAAAAATAGGGCAGGAACTTAATAATTTATGTAATGTCGCTTAGGCTATATAACATGTAGCAATATATCATCATCATCATCAGCCCCCTTTTTCCCATTTTCTACATGGGGTCAGGGTATTGTGTTAACTGTTGCCATCTCTCTCAGTTCAGTGCCACACTCCTGCCTTCTTCAACACTCATTCTTCTTTCACACAATCCACTTATCTCTTTGCTGGAAATCATTGTTTCCCCTTACCTTCTTTCTGTCTGTCCCAAATCTTCTTCACAAGATTGTCTTCTATTTTTCTGCATGTGTTCAAAACACTATAATCTGTTTTCTTTGATCTTTTCTGCAATTGGTGCTACTTTGGCTTCTGCTCTTATGTCCTGATTTCTTTGTCTATCCCACAGTGTGCATCATACCATCCTTCTCAGGGACTTCATTTCCATCACCTCTAGATTCATCTGCTCTGTGTTTACTGCCCAGGTTTCTGTACCCTGCAGTAGTACTGGTCATACCACTGTCTTATACACATTACTTTTCAGCTTCTTTGGCATTCTTCTGCCATAGATAACACCTGAAACTCTATGCCAGTTGGCTGCAGCACCTCTGATTCTAGCTTAGAACTCTTCATTCAGACTGCTCTTCTCCTCAACCACCCCTCCCAGATATTTAAAGTTATTTACCTGTTCCAGTATCTTCCCTTCTATCTCAGTCCTCAGCTTCTTCTGATTTCCCCAATTTGCTGCCATTACAACTGTCTTATCTGTGCTTAGTTTCATTCCATTTTCCTTCAGTTTTGCATTCCATTCCCCTATCCTTTGCTGAAGTTCTTGCTCTGAGTCTGTCTGTAATGTCACATGGTCTACATACAATAACTTTCTTGATCTGTCCCCTCCAACCTGTTTGCTAATGTAGTCAATCACCAGTATGAACAGCAGTGGGCACAGAGCTGAACCCTGGTGTACAACTGCTCCAACTGGGAACCCCTCTGTGAGGTCAAACACTGTTCAAACTTGAGTCATCAGGTCCTTGTACATAGCCTGCACTAATTCTAACAATGTTTCTGGGACATCAAACCACCTCAGTACTGCCCAGATCAGCTTTCTTGGGACCTTTTCATATGCTTTATTCAAGTCTCGGAATGCCCAGTTGGACTCTTTCCTCATCTCTAGCTTCTTCTCAACTATCTGTCTCACTGCAAACATCAGGTCAGTTGTGCTGCATCCTGATCTGAAACTGAACTGCTCATCTCCCATCTTACATTCTACAACTCTGTGTATCCATTCAATCACCCTCTCCAGACCATTCATACAATGTGACAGGAGTTTGATGCCTCTTTACTGCCCACAGTTGTGGATCTCCCCATTGTTCTTGTACACTGGCATGAGTATGCTTATTCTCTGTCATCTGGGATACGCCTTTCTCTCCACACTGCTACGAGTACCCTCCGGAGCTATTTCTCCCCTATCTCACCCAACATCTTTATCATATCTGCTGTGACCTCATCTGAGCCTGCTGCTTTCCCTGACTTCATTTCCTTAGTGCTGCTCTTACTTCTTCTAGGATGGGCTACTCTTCTTCTCTCATTGTAGACTGTTTCTGAGGCAGTACAGCTTCTGTGGGGTATTCTTCTTTAAGAAGCTGCTGGAAATACTCCTTCCATCTGCTTTTGATGTCCTGTGGGCTGGTGAGCAGGCTGTTGCTGATATCCCTTATGAAGGGTGTCTGACTATCTTCTTTATCTTTCTGTCTTTGCCTTGGAACCTGATATAATTTCTTTGAACCACCTACTGAATCACTTTCCAGAAATTGGTAGAGTGCCTCCGATGCCCTATTCTTTGCTATTGCAACTCCTTTCGTAGCTTCTTTGTTAGACAACCAATATTCCTTCCAAGCATGGCCAGTCTTTTCTATCTCCCATTTTTCCTGCATTCCTTTCTTTTGATCACTTACTGAACTTCTGCATTCCACCACCAACTTTCCTTATGTACCTTATTACCATACCTGGCTTGGCCACACATCTGTTCTGTAGTCCTAACACATGCTATTTTGAGGTGCTGCCATTCTTCTTTAACTCCACCCATTTCCTCCACTTCTTGGGTTGCTACAGCCCTGAGTAATTCCTTGAACTGGTGTACTTTCTCTCCATCAACTTCCAGTTCTTCAGCCTCATCTCTGTTGACCTTAGAGCCTTCTCTGACCACTGCTTGCAGCTGATTGTGGCAACCAGTGTTTTTTGCTGTGGGCCAACTGTTTCACTGGAGATGACTTTGCAATCATGGATTCTACCCCAGTGCCTTTTCCTTACTAGGAGGAAGTCTGCCTGAGCTGCATGTTGGCTACTCTTATATGTGATCTTGAGTCTGTCTCTCCTTCTAAACCATTTGCCAAACAGAAGTCTAGAATGGCTTCTCCTTCTTTATTCCTGTTGCGCTACCCATGTGGACCTAGTTAGTCCTCATATCATGTTTTATCTGTCCCAATATGTGCATTCAAGTCACCCATTATCAACACCAATACATGTTGTCCTACTTTATCTAGTAGGCCTGCAACTGCTGTCTGAGTGCACTCTATTCTTCATTATCACAATAGCAATATATGTGAAGTATATTGTTTCTAAACATGAACTTGTTAATTAAATTTGATTACTATTATATAAATGCAAATTTGCCTATGCCACAAGCGACAATTCAATAAATGTGTTTACAAAAAACAGTAGGGAGGGAGGGCGGCCAAAGCCCTAAGAGGACAATGCTAGGAATATAACAATAAACCATATACACCCAAGCATAATAACATACAAACAATAGCATAATAAAATACAAACAATAAGGGGGTGGAGGGAGGGAGCAGCTACTGCAGCAGTGATCATTCAAACATCTACTGTTATGGTAAATTTACTTACACAACTGTACTATGTTCTTCATTTGATCACTGCTGCAGTAGCCTTAGCTCTATAGGTAGGTTACCATAGCTTAAACTGACTGGGAGGGGGAAGGATGAGATTGTAGGAGACTGTCCAGGACCTGAAGAACAGGTTTATTTTATAGTGCTTTGTAAAGTATGCACAGAGGACCAAGTTCCTGATTCTAGAATATTTTTAGCATACAACCCTTTCTAAAAGCCACAGATAAAACCAAAGCTCTGGCAGAGTGAGCCTTGACCCTGCCTGAAACAGTTTTGTTTTGTTATGGTGAGGATAACAAAAAAGTAATAGCACAAGACAACCATTTTAAAATATTCCCTTTTCTTACCTTTACAAAAAACGAACAACTGATCAGAAATTCTGAAAGATTTTTTTCTGTCAAAATAGTACCAGAGTTATCTGTGGGCATCCAAGGTATGTAGTACCATTTTAGGCATACATGAGGGATTAGTTCTTAAAGAAGCCCTATCTTTATGGAAAATAAGATATGGATGACCCACCATGACAGCTTGCAACCCATACTCTTTTTGCAGAGGTCAGAGCAATCATTAAAACTTTTTATCCATGTTAAGCACCTCAAGTTAGCCTGTGATATAATTCAAATGGAGCAAGAATTAGTCCTTCTAACCCAAAATTAAGATCCCAAGGAGAAGCCCCGTGTTTCCTAGGAGATGTATTATTCATCAGCCCTTTCAAAAACATCGTACAAGGTTGCATTGAAAAATAGGGATCAAAGGGCAGACATGCTGAAATGGCTGTGAAGTGAACATTGACTGGGGAGTAAAACAGGCCAGAGGATAGTAAATCACTTAAATACAGTAGAATCAGAAAAATACTAGCCCTGAAGTGCTAATTCTTTTATTGGCAGTAACTACAAAACCTTTTCCATTTCCTAATATATGATTTTCTATTATCAGATTTTCATGACACCATTAATACCTGGTGCACATTTTCAGAGAAAAGACACCTAAAAGGTATTAAAATTCTATCATCCAGGCAATCAGTTGTATATGTTTGGGATCTGAATGTATCACCCCTGATCTTATGTGAATAAATCCAGATTGTGAGGAAGCTCGTGGTAAAAGACCTCTGTCCATTTCCAAAACAACACAGAACCACAGTAGCCTGGACTAAAAGTGTCACCACAATGATCTTTAGAGAGCATTTCTGAATCTTCAGAATGGCACAGGATATTAATGGAAAGGATGAAAAATCAAACAGGAACATCCCTATCCAAGGAAAATAAAATGCAACTGTTTTCTTGAATGGAGCCCTGGAGCAAAAGTTTGTAAACTATTGTGAGCAGACACAAATCTATTTAAGGTGTTCCCCACAGACTACCAATTCAATTTCCATTTGTGAGGGTCTGTCCTGTTCCTACTCAACTTGTCAGTCATACAATTTTGCTCTGACAGTTTGCAAAATTGTCGTAGAGAGGGAGATTGTGCTGAAAAGCTATATCCGAGGCTAGCAGACTAGTCTGATTATAGTACATTTATAAGAGCTAACATCTCTTTCAAGTTTATGCGCTTCTGTCTGCCTTTTTGTTCCAAAGACCCTGCAATTTTATCAGCACACACACTGCTCACCAAGCAAAGTCTGGGGGGGGGGTCTCTTTTGACTGACTGGGTTAGAGCAGGAAGGGAGGATGGGCCATCAGGACTTTGAGAAAGTTGGTGTCCCTACCACAATCTATCCCTTTTCACAAATCCCAAAACTGGAATTTGAAATATCAGGGAATATTGATGCTGGGACCAAATAGACATCTGATATCACTGATTTCTTTTCATTTGAAGACTTGCAAGAGCTCATATCCACCCTTTCCAAAGCCAAAAACACAGCCTCCATGGGACCAGATAACATCCTAGGTTGCTTACTTAACAATAGCACTAACGATTCTGTTTCATTTGCTACTTCTGAAGAACCAGAGGCCACTATAGAAGGTGGCAATGGCAAACATTATCCATCTTTACCCACCAGCACAAAACCCTTCAGACTTTAATAAATTTTTTCTAAATGATACCAGCATGAAATTTCATGGGAGAAAAAGAGGTTGTAATCCTTGGGGGCAGCAAAACAAATCAGGCAAGAACTTTAAAAAGTACAATAAGTGAACATGGTGGAACTGAAAGGTGTGATTATTACTCTAGTGACTCTTTAGTGTTGAACTTGTCTAATTATGATATCCCTGATATAATATTTTCTGTATTAAAATTTGGGACTATAATTTATCCCTACAGCGTTACCTAGATTGCACATTTTAAAAATTGAAGTGTTCCAAATGAGCAGGAAACTGCATTTAATTGATTTTTTTTAATAAACAGAAAAATGGGGGGGGGGGGCAAGCTGTATCGGATGAAAGTTTGAATGAATCTTTTTATTCCTGCTCTTCGTATCTGGAAGATTTCAGTGAAGGTGTTGTTAATACTTATAGTAATTTAGACAATAGCAAAATTCATGCTACTATATTCCCCCATTTGTTAGCACAACATACAAAGTTATATTTCAACTTTGAATTTTGAAGTTGAAAAATTGTATCAGGAATGTATACAAAATAAATGTAACATTAAGCATGCGGAGACAAGAGATTGATGGTGAAACAGTCTGATAAAGGGAATCAAACTGTAATATTATGTTCAGTATTTAGAAATGTGCTATGCCCATTTAAATGATGAAAAGGTATATGAAAGGTGTGATATAACTGATTATTATGCAGCTATTGGTGAATATCAATGTTTGTTGAAAAAAGATTTTCTGTTGGGATACTTCACTAGTAATGATTTGGAAAAGAAGTTTAGTGTGAAGAATAGTAGTATAGCAATATTCTATTGTCTACCTAAAACACATAAAGGCATTCATAATTTAAGTGGAAGACCAATTGTTTTGGCTGAGAAGGATTTCTTAAAGAATGTTTGTATTTTGTTACATGAATATTTAAAAACTTATGTTATGAATACACCATCTTATATTAAGGATAGCCAAGATTTTTTGAGCAATATTAAGGGATTAAGTTTGAAAAATATATTCTGGCTCTGCTTAGATATAAAAAGCCTTTATACAAATATAAAATATAGTTAAGGTATAAAGGCTTTGTTTTATTTTTTAGGTGATTCACCTTTGTCTCACTTCCTAGTAGAACTAGGTTTTGTTTAAGAAATAACTTTTTTGTATTTAATGGGGATGTCTTCCACCAATTGTAGGGTACTGCGATGGGGGCAGCATTTGCCCCCCCCATGTATGCCAATCTGGTTATGGCCAAATTTGAAACTGATTACATCTATACACATGATTTTTATAAATCACAGGCGGCGAGATATTTCAGATTTATAGATGATCTGATTTTTCTATGTGATGGAAATTAATTTAAAGCCCAGTCTTTTATACAAGACTTACGGGTAAATAACATCAGCTTTCAGTTTGATTGTATCCAGATAGGACCACAAGTGAACTTTTTGGATATTGATTTGAGAGGTTTTTGTACTACTATTCATAGAAAATCTGATGAGAGGAATTTATTTTTATATGGCAACAGTTGTCATCCTAGGCATCTCATTTCAGTATTGCCATATAATGAATTTTTAAGAATAAACAAGTTATGTAATTTGAATGTTGATTTTGAGAAGGAAATACTAGAAACAGAAAAAATATATATTAGTATGGCTTATGATGCCAATCTGGTATCACAGGCAAAATCTAAAGTTATGGAAATTAGATATAAGTGTATTGACAACAGAAGTAATATAAAATCAGATGGCTGGGTTTATGGCAATAAAAATAAAGGAAATCAGTCATAAATATGAATAGTATTAAGAAGAAAAAGGAAGTTTATTTTGTAACCACCTTTAATATTTTGACCAAATTAGTAGTCCAATGGGTACCACAATTTTGGCCTGTGGTATTGAGGGATAAAGACTTAACACAACTGTTACAAAACTGCATTAATATTTCTTATAGGAGAGCTAGAAACCTTTCTGATATGGTTGCTTTATATCACCAAATGTTAGCAGAAATATAGATATTGCTAGTAATATAGGAACTTTACCTTGTACCAAATGCTTGATCTGTAAACAAGCAGTTAAATTGTTTCCACAAATAAATAAAACTAGGTTTTCTGTAAACGGTAATTACACATGTAACACAGAAGGGATAATTTATGCCCTGAACTGTACTTGTAATTTATTTTATAGTGGGGAAACTTGTAGAAATTTCAAAGTTCATTTTCAAGAACATATTAGAGATGTAAGAAATAAAAAAATAGATAGCCCTTTGGTAGTCACTATGCACTTTTTTATCATGCAAATTATGATGAATTAAAAGGTTGTATTCTTGAAAAGGGTGAGGTATGTTTGGGTGGAGTGTAAAGATTTAAATAAGAAACTTAAAAAAAAAAGAAACACTTTTTAATTTAAAATATAATACTTTGGAGCCCTTTGGGCTCAATAAAGAATGTAATTGGAAATATGTGATGTGATCCAGGTAATTGGATAATTGTTTAATTGTTTGATGAAGGAGTTTAAATGTATTTAAGGTGTGGTGAAATGTTAGTTTTTTACTCTTTGAAGGCTTTTTGAGCCGAAGTGTTAATGATTTTAATAAATCTGCACAGTTTCAAATTGGGTCTTTGGACTTTTTGTTGTTTTTTTCAGTGTTTTTTGGTTTTGGTGTGGTTATTACTGCTTACTTAACAAGATGGAATGGCGTGGCACTCTCTTCAAACATAGCGTGAGCACTGGCTTTGTTTCAGCAGAGTGGAGAGCAACAACAGTAATCCCCTTATACAAAGTGGGTCCATCAACCGACCCTGGGAACTATAGAGTCATAAGCTTAACCAGCTTTATCTGCAAGGCCATGGAAAGAAGCATCATGGACCTTATCAACAAGTACATAGGCAACCTCCAAATTCTTGACATGACCCAGTTTGGCTTCATTAAGGGCAGGTCTTGCTTATGAAACCTGGTGGACTTCTTTGAGAATGTCAACAAAGGCCTGGATGAGGATAAAACAGTACAAACTGCCTATCTTGACTTAGCCAAGGTCTTCAACACAGTCTCTCACTTGGGTATCATTGAAAAACTCTCCCAGCTGGGGATTAACCCATATATCACTAAATGGGTAGGAATCTGACTCACTGACAGAATGCATACTGTCAATGTTGGGGATTCCACCTCCACAAGTAGACCAGTTACCATTGGTGTACCATAGGGATCTATGCTGGGTCCTCTACTATTTGGTATCTACTTCTCGGACATCCAGGTGAAAGTAGATGACTTTTGGCTTACCAAGTTCACAGATGACTGCAAGCTAGGTGCAATCACCGAGTCTCCCAACAATGCTAACATAGTACAAAAGGGATTAACACAGACTGATGATTGGTGCCAGAGTAACAGTCTAAAACTAAATGCAAAAATGTGCCTCATTATCCCCTTTGGAAAAGAAGTGGCCTCTGTAAATTACATTATAGATAGCACCCCCCTAAGCTCAAACACAGTGGTGAGAGGTTTGGCAGCATAGGTTGACAGCAATTTAGATGTCGATCAGCATGTCTCCACAGTGGTAAGGAAAGCCTTCTATGTTGTGTATCTCATAAATAAGGGTACTACATCCTTGACAAAGGATGTTATAACTCCTCTATGCTCAACCCACTAATTGAGTACAATGCTCCCTTTTGCATGTACATCACCAGACACCTGCAACAACTGGAGAGGCCACAGAGGTTTCTAACCAAGATTGAGGGCCTCCAAAACATGACATACACAGAAAGACTGAAGGCCCTGCCTCTGTGTTCTGTATCCTACAGGCTGCTGAGAAGTGACCTGTGCCTGGCCCACAGATCTGCAATCTCTGACCCTACCCTAATGAAAATGCTGTATGCCTGCAAATCAAGTGGAACAAGAGTCACTTCATCCAGGGATCTCAGCCTAGCCTATGACATAAACAGAATAGGTTGGAGAGACAGATATGTCTCCCAGAGATTGGTGCTCCTCTGGAATAAACTCCCACTTCACGTAAAGCAGAGCTCCTCAATGACCATATTTAAGCTCAGCTTTGACAACTGGATGGGAGACTGTAAATTCACCCTGGGGGTGGTACCTATGTCCCTCATGGACAGAGACAGTCAGTGTTAATCACTGATTCACTTTAACAATGACCATCTAACCATGGTCAACTAGGGAACAAGGGTATTATGTGCCTAAGCTTGTTAAGGCCCTAGGGCCATTAGCCTAGCAACCTCCTATGAACCTATGAACCTAAGGTATCCTGAGCATCATAGATGCCAGGAGACCCAGAATCTTGGTGAATTCTCTTGCTGAGATATTAGTCTGAGTGGAACATTCATGTAAAGATCTAAACACAGATCTAATTTTTTCCTGTCAAAGAATAATCTTTTGATTGAAGGCGTCCAGCAGACACTCAAGGGAAACAATATATTGAGAAACAATAAGAAAAGGCTTCTGTAAGTCCTCTTGGAATCTCAACCTGTGTAGGGAATCCCTTACCAAACTAAAAGACTTTTGACATTTTGTAAAATATTTTGCAGAGATAAGCAAGCCATATAATAAGGAAAAATGTGAATAATAAGTTGTAGTCTGCCATAGGCTTGCCAAAGGCAGCAGCCACTAGTATGTATTCTAATGACTAATGCAGAGACCTGGTCATGTGAACCAGACACAGAAAACCTTAAGAAATATCTGAAATTTGGATCCATAGGAGTGTGATGATATACATATTTTAAATCTATGGTTACTAGAAACCTCAAAAGTTGAATAAGAAGTAACAAGTTTTAAAGAGAGCATTTTGAACTTGGGAACTATCATAAACTGATTAAGAAAAGAATGATCCAGACCTGGTGTCGAAGAATCTTCTTTCTTTGTCACCAGGAACATCCTAGAATAAAACCCTTCCCCTGAGAAAAAGCGAAAGGTTCTTTTACCCTATTGAGCAAGCATATGCTGAATGACAGGGGAGAGAAGAGTCTGGTCTGACAGGTGAGAAGGAATCCCCTTGACAGAGAGGGAGAGACTTCCACTGCCATCTGTAACCTTGATGGATTACTCTTAGAATCTGTCTGAAACCATCCCTTTCCAAACAGAAATGGAGGCTCAGAATAAAATACTGTCGGGGTGCGGGGGGAGGGGGGGGGGCTGGAAATCCTTCATATACTCATTCAGACTTATAATACTGTCCTTTGTAATGCAATATTTCCTACTTCTGCTTTCTTTTTGGAACTTTTCTTTCATTGCTTTTTAAACATTTGCTTTCCATCAGCTTGCTCTTTATTTTGCTTTTAAAGAAAGTTGTGGAGGAGGCATTGAATCCCTCGGCAAACATAAATAAGTGGGGCTAAAAAATTCGAGAGATCCATTGTACTGGTTTTCCTTTCTCACCAGCTTTTTAATGACCTTTGCAGCAGAGAGTCAAAAAGCTAGTTCTCTTTCCAAGGGAGAATTTAAAATCTCATTTTTGACATCCTCTGGAAGGTTTTGAGAACACAGCAAGTAAACCTCTACATAACAGTTACAATGAATGCAGCTCTGGAAGTGGTATTAGCAGAATCATAAAAAACATTTCAAACAGTGGGAAGTCACTTGAGATGCAGAAAAAACACCAAGTTGCACAAATCAGATTTTTCCTCACAAGAAGAAACAATGCAAAAATATTCCTCATTTTCTCACAAGTGGCAAGCATGAACTTTAACATATGAACCTGGCAGCTAAGGATTCTAAAAATGAGTGTTGCAGATCAATACACTTTTCCCATATTTATCAAAAGCCTTGCCACTCTTATCAAAAGGAGGGGGATTCACTAAAGCAGTAGCTGTTGGGTCAGATGTTGGATAAGTGCATAACAACTTAAAAGACTGAGGCACTTTATAAAGTCTATCTGTTTTCTCTGGGTTAGCAGGGTGTCTGTCAGGGAAATTGCAAGCCGTGGCAGGAATATCCACCAAAACAGAACAAGAGGACTAGGAGTAGGTTCAGGAAATTCTAGTTGTAACAAATCATACTACTTCCTGAGAGACAGTGTCATCACTACATTCCCACTGAAACTAAAGATTTATTCAAGAAACAGAATCCTACAAATTTTTGGCCAAAGCCACACTGTTCTCAGAATATGAATCAGAATTCTGTGGTGGTAACACATAATCCATGCTTTCAGAATCATTTTGAGGTTCAAACTCTTGAATTTCTTCAGAAAATGAAGAACCCCTTTTTCTATTACAAGAAACATCCATACAGGAAGTATCAAAAGCCTGCAAAAAGCCTTAAGCTAAGCTAAGCTCAATAAAGTACTGATGTCCAGGGTAACTGTGACAGGGAAAGATATATATTCAAGTTTTTGTTTCTTTTTGACAGGAAAATCTGAAGAAACAGACCCACTTTTGCCAGCAAAAACCTCCATAACGATGGTCATAGCTGTCTGGCTAAGCAGACTAGCATTCTCTCCCCCTTCTCCTAGGACTGGCAAGAGTGGCTGTCCCTTGCCAACCAAGGGCACTCCAACCCCCAGTTCCATGGCGGCTATAGGAAAAATGAGTCATCTGAAGAGCCAGCTTTGGTCACAGCAGATTCAATCACCTGTGGCTGTGGTGGTACTTTATTAGCCTGCTGTAGTGCCAAAGGCTGCTTAACAATGTTTTTCATTTTGTGGCCAGAATAAGGTAGAACTGAGGAAAGCACAGGTTTTTATATGGTTAAGCAGAAAAAGATACCCGATTCCCATAGAAGTTTGATAGCAGTATTTGGGAAAACAGATAAGTTGTAAAAAAGTAACTTCCTCCCTGTTAAACCAGAGTAAAAAGCTCTTTACCTTCATACTTCAGCTCCACAAAGTAAAATAGCACAACATTTACCACAGGAAATATAGTATAAAGTTAGTTTTAAAAACATTTTGCCACTTAATTAAAAAAATAACACTTATGTAAAAGAGTACAACAGTCTTTAAAACAATTTTTCCAAGTTAAAATTAATATGTTTTATGGAAAACCATGTTAAAAACAATTTCTCCTAGCTAAAATTAATATGTTTTATGAAAAACATGCTTTTCTGTCATAAAACTGTAAGTTTTTTTCTCTGAACAGAACTTCTCTGTCGAGCAGTGGAACAGCATTAGCCCATCATCGATCCTCAAAAGCTTGCAGAGGAGTTCTCTCTTCGGTGGCAGGAAAGCTCTTTAGGGCTTAGCATTCAAACCTTACTTTTAGTCAGCTCAGCTTAAACTGACTAATAATTTGGGTAAGTGGAAGGTGCCCTGAAAGATTTAGAAGCTGGCTAACTGATGTATCCTTGACAAGATTAACCCATATATCATATGGCTACTGCAGCAGTGATAAAATGAAGAACATTACTCTATGTCTGCAATCAATATTGATGGATATAGTTATCAAGGTAATTAAAATTCTAAATGCACTGAAATTCAGTTCTGTATTGTTGTCCAAATATAAATTCATATATATAAATTTGCAAACATAGTTAACTGTTTGTGGCAGTTTGCTTTTTTATGGCATCATATGTACTACTTTCAGTATATTCCAGTGTTCTAAACTGCAGTCCTTTTTTACTATTCATTTTAAATACCAATGCATGTATTTGGGGTCAACTACAGGTATTTGCATGCTAGTAGCTTGAAGTACACCTGCTTACTGCCAGTTGCTTGAAAACACAAGTGCTCTTGCTCTCACTAACCCAATCTCCTGTTGATATATAGCACTCCTAACACCCAGTCTTGTAAACTATATTCCTTCCAAAACCTAAACCTAAAGCTCCCACCCAGTTCCCAAACTGATTTCATTGGTCCCTTACCCTAAACTTCCACTCAGCTAAAATTGCAAAAACAAAGAAACATAACATTTGGTAGCTGCAGAATAGATTACAACAAAAATCATTAAGTTAGCATGATAAAAAGCTTACAAAGGTCATAAGTCTACGTTTTACAAATAATGCAGATGAAAGCACTGAATATTATAGAACTTGACTGGAGTGTAAAACATGTCATCCTGAAAAGAGAATAAACATTGGGCGGAAGAGGCAAAGTTTAGCAAAGACATAGAGTATTACAGCTGTGATATTACTGAGGCAACCATAGAGATGCATACTATGAGAAAACATCAGATACTAGGGCAATATCAGACAAAGTCTTAAAAATCATTCTAACTTTAAAATGTCTTCTGTTAAAGTGAATTTTGATAATGAAGATATAACTGATATTTTAAGAAGTCAAGCAGCTTGTGACACTTTATCTGATGAACACTGTGAAGGCCCCACCACTGACCCAGTAATCAAGAAGCCTCAATCCTCACCACTGGCAACAGTGGGGGGTGTACACCCTGGGAGGATGACAAGTGCACACACGGTAAAATGCAATTTCCCTTAAGAACACACAGAGACTACAGTCAGTCTGGGGCTGGCTTCTCCCTCTTTCTCCAGATCCCAAGAAAGACTCCCCACTGGCACAGCTGTAGAGTTGAGATCTCAGCTGAGTGGCCAAGTCAAGACCTCCAGCACCCTCTCTGTTCAACCAGTGCTTCATGTCCCTGCCCAAGTGGCTGACACACACACTCTATGAGATTTGATTTACACACACACACACACACACACACACACACACACACACACACACACACACACACACACACACACTCACACCTGGGAAAGGCTGGCTATAAGGTAGTTTTCACTGCCACCAGCCATTACTTATCAGCTACTTTAAGGCCCTTAGCAAAGGGTGTCCAAACTTACTGTGTAATGTTACTATCAATACAAATGGTAGTTTGACCAAGAGCAAGTCTATTAGGAGTGGCCTGCACAGTCTCACCAAATAGATATGTAACTACTCTAAGAGCTTAAATATGGCTCACAAATATCAGCCACAAAGATAGGTTTAAATATATTTAATAATAAATAATAAAAAAACATGACAATATTAAATATGTATTCATGGTGGCTTCAGAGTTCAAAATCACTGGAAATATTTAAAATAACATTAAAGGACATTCTCAAATAAATACAGAAAACATCTAAATTAATCTTTACTATACTCCTTACTGAATCTAAAAGAAATTACTGTACCGTAGTTAACTTACTTACAGAGCCAGCCAAGACAATGTGATGAGTGGGTTTTCCAACCAATGTTGTCCGGTCAAAGACAAAATACAAAATGCCCTCTCTCTCTCTCTCTCTCTCTCTCTCTCAGAGGTGTCTTAAATTAATATCAAATATTACTGCTGGGTTAGCTTGCAGGATGACTCACTTTTTGTCACCTGACTTTAGTTCTCAAGCTAAGCCCCCATTGCTAGAAACTACCAGCACTTAGCATCTCCATGTGAAAACACATAAAAAAGGTCCTTCTTAGATATTTTGGCAAATGGTAGAAGTCCTAAAATAATTTACATTCCTCCGCATGTAAAGACAATACAAAAAAACTTCTAATTCTAGACATTGTGTCTGTTACTGCACTGAAACTGAGAGATAACATCTTTTGTTTATGGCCCAGCCTAAAGTAATTTAACCTCAACCATTCTTCTGAAGTTTTGCAAGTTTATCTCATGTGTTTCAGTCTCCCCTGTTAAACAGTTACAATAGTGTATAAAAAGTATCTCTTCAGCACATGTCTATACAACATGACATACAATTCTGATACATCTGTAACACTGGCATATGAATTATGTTGATATTCCCAAATGACGCGCAACCACTTACAAAATTCCAGCTGGCTGGGCTGGCAGTATCTCCTGAATATCTGCAAACAGGTGGCACACTACAATTCTGAGTTATATGTGAGTACTGGAAGGGGATGTGCCTTCCTTGTGATAACTTGCCTGACTGGTTTGTAACTAAAGAGTCAGTTTGCATAAACTGGATAACAATCCAGTGACAACTAGTTTTACAGGTGATCTTCATAAGAATCTACAACGATTGTTAGTAGCGTGTTATAGTTTCAAACAGGTGGGCTTTTTTGCAGTGTCTCTAAATACCATGCATGCAGAAGTAATTAAAATGAATTCTAAGATTATTTAAGTATTACAGAGTCACATCTGGACATTCACGCTTTTATTTGCTACTTTGTTGTTAACAGGCTTTTTATTATAAAAATCATTCATGTAATAATAATATTGGCATCCTAAAAAATGTTGGTTTAACTCCCCCAACCCATCCTCAGTAGTGAACCAGATGGTTCCTTTGACTAAGCCGGTGAAGTGAAATATATGGCTTGGTTGTTACAATAACTTTACCATAGAAGAGAAACATGTTTTTCTGTATTACAATGACAAAATTCCAAAATGTGTCACACACGTTTTCGTCATACAACTCGACTTCCTCACTGACTACCTGGAGACACAATGACAAAATTGGCATCACTTACTAAAAACAATGGAGTGGATTAGTTATGGTGAATACAGAACTTCATGTTAATAAGATGGATGAACTTTCTACACTGAAACACCATACTATAAACCAAGCACGAGTAAATATATAATTTTTTTTATGAGCAATACAATTATTTAGCTTAATATCTTTGCAGAGACTACTGAATAACTATCCAAATGACTGTTCAGTTGTGGACAAAGGCAGTAGTGTTTGCAGAAGCCTCCAAAAGAAGCACTTCATTAAAAGAGTTTGAGATTCAGACAGCAATCTATTAGTTATTTAAGCAATAACTGATGACGTGGGTGTGGTATAATTAAGCAATAACCAACGCCTGGGTGTGGGAAATGCTGGATTTACCCACGGTTAGTGTGGTTTGGTCATGAGGGTGAAGCCCAAGTGGCCAAACAAAGACAACCATGGGTAAATCCAGCATTACCCACACCCAGAAGTGGGTTATTGCTATTATACAATGATATTATTTAAGAAAAAAAAATACTTTTCTTAAATAATGGCATTGTATAATGCCTCCGTGCTGCCCTTCTGCAGCTGTCCGGTATTCTGTGGCAGCTCTGATGTACTGGGCATGCATATGCTTATGCAGTACATCAGAGCTGTGTGTGGAAGCAATGGAGAAAGGGCGATCTCTGTTGCTTTTTTAAATGTGCCACACTATGTTGAGAGTTTAACATAGCGAGATAGCTTTAAAAAAAGCAACGGAGAAAGGAAGATCTCCGTTCCCCTTTTTAAAGCTGTCTTGCTATGTCAAACAAGTTTAACATAGCGAGATATCTTTAAAAAAAGCAAAGGAGAAAGGGAGATCTCTGTTGCTTTTTTTAAGATATCTCGCTATGTTAAACTCATTTAACATAGCGAGATTACAGCAAAGGAGCTCTTCCGTTCTCCGTTGCTACCAGAAACACAAAAAAATCAAGACTTATACTAATGGAAAAAGTCTGGGTGACCGGACCTTTTTCCATTAGTATAAGTCTGATTTACAATGGACATGCTGACCAATCAGCATGCACATTTTGGAATATTAATGGGGGTCATTGTGTAATGAAGATTTACCCATGGTCAGTGTGGTTTAATCTCAAGGGTGAAGCCTGGATGATTAAACAAAGACAACCGTGGGTAAATCTTCAATATACCACACCGAGGAGTCGGTTATTACTATTATACAATGACACTGTTTAAGAAAAAAATTACTTACTTTTCTTAAATAAGGTCACTGTATGACAGCTCAGTGGTGTTCTTCCACTTTTCTCAGATATCCCGGTGCTTTTTTTGAGGTACTGCGCATGTGTATGGAACTTGTTCCCATGCTTACACAGTACATCAGTACTTTGTGGCAGGTGCTGTGTAAAGGAAGCAATGGAGAAAGGAAGATCTATATTGCTTTTTTTTTTTTTTATTTAAAAAGGATACCAGGATGCTGAAGGTACAGGAGAGTGGGAGAGATGGGACATAGGAAATAAATGGATAAACACTTATGGTTCTCTAGTTTTTCATAATGTACCTAATTATTCTTTTAATTTTGTTTGTCCCATCTCTCTTGCTGGTTTCAAGTGTCCGGTTTTGTAATTTTATTTCTTTCTTTATTTTTTTTGTGAAATTTTTATGGCATATATTCATGGAAAAAAGTCTGGGCGACCGGAACTTTTTCCATTGGTATATGCTCGGATTTACAATGGGCACGCTGATTCGGCTGACCAATCAGCATGCTCATTTTCGAATATTAATGTCCAGTCATTGTATAATTAAAATATTAACTCTGTCTCTATACACACCAAGCATAACATAGTGTTGAGTAGCTAACTAAATAAAATGAATTTTCCATTGAAAAATACAAATTCACTTAATCTGATGGAATTGATGTTAAGGTCAATTATTTTAATACATGGTAACAATTTTTATCAGCAAAAGCTGGATTTTTCATGGGAGTTACTATGTTCCCAGTTATGCAAAGACAGTGGTGGTTGAATTTAGTGACTACATGTATCCATAGATAAATAACACTATATTTTTATCAAGCTTTTCATTTTTCATTTGTTAATTTGGAAAAGTACACAAATGGAATTCAAATATTTTTCTCAATATCTGAGCAGCAATTATTAGAATCTGACATTAAATACACATATTGAAGCCCACTATTCTCTCTTATTGAATGAGTTTATTTATACAGAGGGCGGTACTACTGGACGTAAAATGTAAAAAAAACACGCTGAAACTACCCCTTTTTGACTGTTGTCATTCTATAAATTTTCTAACTGAATAACACCAATATTTTCAAATGTCCATAGTTTGGTCATGTTGTCTCCAATTAAACTCCTGCAGAAAATGACACAAATATTTTTATATCCAATGCATTAAATGGAAAAATAGCTACTCTAATATTCTACCTACTGAAACAGGTATCCGCAAGGGTTCCATATAAGGACTTATTTATTTTATTTTACATTTGTTAAACAGGAACTTCCGACTGGACAGGTCAATTTTTAGCAGAGGCCCAGGGAGAAAAGCTCCGGCATCAAGTTATACAAATACAGTGCATCCAGCATAATACACAAAACAGGTTACAGCATGTATGCTGAGCATAGTAATATAACAAGATATTAATAAAACACTCCAAGTAAGAGAAGATATAGAACATAGGTAAAACACAATGTCAGTTACAGTACATTCAGCATAATACACAAAACAGGTTACTTCATGTATGTTGAGCATAGTAATATAACAAGAAATTAATAAAACACTCCTGGTAAAAGAAGATATAGAACATAGGTAAAAAGACAATGTCAGTTATACTTTGGTAAGAGAAGAAAATATATCAAGTAAGATTCTACAGTTAAAAGTACCCTTTCAGATGACCAAGCCTACAGGGGATCAGAGAGGAGTTTGGGGAGTTAATAGCAGTGTGGGTAGGGTTATGTGATACAAGGGCATAACTAGGTACTAAGAAGGTGCGATTTGAAGGAGTTTTTGAATATGGATGTGGAGGGGGCAGTGGACACAGATATGGGAAGAGAGTTCCAATTTCTGGCAACGGTATGGGAGTAGAGCGCTTTCTCTGCATTATTGTTAGCCTTAGTGATGGAGAGGAGAGATTTTTCACTGGATCTTAGGTACCGGTTTGCAGTTTAGACAGTAAGTAGGTTGGATAATGAGGGTTTTTTCAGGATATTTGAGAATAAGTAGGCTGTGCCCAGCTGGTGATAGTTAAGAAGCTGTGGTAGCTCAAGCCATTTTAGTTCTTTTAGTGCAGTACAGTGATGGGTTCTATAGGTTGAGTTAGTAGCAAACTTGGCTATTTTATTGTAACATGACTCTAGTTTGTCTAGGTCACATTGTCTGATTTGGGTAAAGATTGGTGCTGCGTATAATAGTGTTAAGAGGAGGTGGCTTTGTGCAAGAGTGACTCTTGCTTTTTGTGAGAGAAAGGACTTATGCCTGTATAGGGAGCCTAACTTTTTGTGTACTAGTTTTACGGTATATGAGATGTGAACATCAAAGTGGAGATTATTGTCTACTTCAATGCCCAGAAGTTTGGTGTGGTTAGAAGGGGAGATGGTGGTGCCGTCCTTAGATGTTATGGTAAAGGAGAGGGTTTTTTTTCATTTATTAGGGGTAAATAGCAGCAGTTTTGTCTTTTTGGGATTTAGAATTAGTTGGATACCTGATATCCATTTTTCTACTGAGTTAAAGGTATCTTGAGTGAGTGTATGTAGGGTGGTGGGAGATGAGGCGAAGCAAATCAGGGTTGAATCATCCGCATATTGTATGAGTGTGGCATGTTGTGTAGAGCTATTGAGGTAATTTGTGAAAATAGAGAACAATAGTGGGCCCAGTATAGAGCCCTGTGGGACTCCTATGGTGGCTGGAAGTTGTGTAGACAGAGTTCCTTTCCACTGGACTGATTGTTGCCTGTCAGACAAGTAGCTTCTGAACCAGGCTATAGTAGAGGAGGTGAAGGATAATGATGTTAGTGAGGCTAGTAGAATGGAGTGGGAGACCATATCAAATGCTTTTGAAGGGTCTAGGAAAATGGCTGTTACATATTTGTTATCATTCCTGTGAAGGTTTATATGATTAGTGAAGGACAGAAGGGCTGTGGTAGTGCTGTGACATTGGCGGAAACCATGTTGTGTGGTAGATAGTAGATTGTATGTGTTACGAAATATCATCACTTGCAAGTGGATGCATTTCTCAAGAATTTTGGATAAGGGACAAAGGAAGGCAATAGGTCAGTAGTTGGAGAATTTGTAGGAGTTACCTCCTTTATGGAGAGGAATGATGGGAGATACTTTCCAGAGTTTAGGTATGCAGGATTCTAGTATGGAGCGGTTGTTTAGGATGAAGACAGGATATGACAGGGAGTCACTAGCCATTTTTAGGTATGCAGCAGGTATGTTATCAGCTGCCAATGTGGTTGGCTTTAGTTTTAGGAGGAGTTTTTCGATAGTTGAGGTGGGCTGAAAGAGGGGGTGATGTGGGATAGGTTGGGTTGTTATTGAGGTAGACTGTTTTTGGTTATTTGACTGGACAGGGCTAAGATGGATTTAGTAAAATGGTTATTAAATTGAGAAGCTATGTCTAGGGTATTGTTAGTAGAGTTGGGTGTGTGAGTAATGGTTGTGCCTGGCTTTAGTAGGGAGTTAATGGCATGCCAGAATTTTTGTGGATTATTTGAATATTTCCTTTGGGCGCTAAGAACATAGTTTTGTTTATTTTGGATTCAGCTTTGGCCTTGTTTCTAAGCCATTGATAGTATTGCCTGGAGCTATGGGTTTTGTCAGTTTTCCAGATTTTCCAGGCTTTATCTCTGGATTTTAGTACAGCTCTGGTGTCCCTACTTAGCTAGGGTGCATAGTTGGCTTTAACTCTGATCTTTCTGCTGGGAGCTAGACTGTTAAGGATGTTAGAGAAGGTAGTATTGAAGTAGTCTACTGCCTGGTCTAACTCAAGTGTCCATAGTGGTTCCCAGTTGCAGTGGCTTAGGACAGTATTTAGGTACTGTGGGGTAAGGTTACAGTCATCTCATATGAATTTGTAGACTAGTGGTTTGAGGTGATTGGAGTGTTTGTAGAGTAGGAAGGTGGGGAGATGATCACTTAGGTCATCTGGGAGACAGCCTACTGTATAGTTTTGTTTGGGATAGCTGGTTAGTGTCCAGTCCAGTATGGATTCTTTCTTTGTTTTCTTATGTATTCTAGCTGGTTCTTCAATTAATTGAGAGAACCTACGTAGACTGATATATGTAGAGGGGCTGCTGAACTTACAGGCTGCCCAGTCGGTGTTAAGGTCTCCTAGTAGGATTGTTTCCTGAGGTAGATTGTCCTTTGTCCAGTGTAGGATGTCTTCTATTATGAGTGAGGTGTTGTCTGGAGGTATGTAGCAGCATATTATATTGATCTTCTTGGTGTTTCTTATGGATAGTACAGAAAATAGGACTTCAGCATTTTGAAAAGTGGGTAGTGTGGTGTACAGGTGCTGGAGGTTAAGGGTGTTTTTAAAGAGAATGGCTACTCCTCCACCTTTCCTGTTTGTTCTAGCAGATCTAAGTGTATTATACCCTGGGGGAGAAAGTCTTCATCTTGTAGTGGGCTATGAATGTATGTAGGTCTGCTAACTTGTTGGTAATACTTCTTATGTTGAGATTTAGGATCAGCAGGTCAGATGTTTGTCTGACTGAGAGGGGAACTGGATTTGGGTGAATGTCTCCAGAGGTTAGCAGAGTTTGCAGGAGTGTCAGTATGTGCTTTTTAATATTAAATGTTTGTGAGCTTGATCTATGTGTGTTTTTCTTAGTGTGGTGAGATGGTGTCATTTTTTGTTAGTGAGTAATATGTAGTTGTGAGATTTATGATTGTGGAGCAGATGTAGAAGTGAGTGGGTTTGAGAGGGTGGGCTAGTGTGGGTAGTGTGATAGCAGTAGTTGTGCAGTGGTAGGTCTGTTTGTAAGGAAGTTAGGAAGGTTAGCAATAGTAGAGCTAGTGATAGGGATGTGAGTGTGGGTAACATGATACTACTTTGAGTGAGTAGCACAACTAGGATTCCTGGTTGGTTGTGTGTGAGGGCGGAGGTGTGTTGTCTGGGAATGTGTTGTTGGGAGTGGGATCAGTGTGGGATGTAATTGGACTGGAGGGTGAGGGGAGGTAGGATGAATGGGTTGGGCTAGTTGTTAGGGAATTAGGGTTGGACTACTGGTCAGGTGATTAGGGGTTAGAATAAAGGTAGAAGTAGTGGGGGCGAGAGGAAATTGGGGGCAGGGAGGGGAGCGGAGCAAGCCCAAGTGCAGCGAGGGTGAGCAAAGCAGCATAGGCGCCGGAAGCTGTTAAAGACTGGGGTGGTGGAGGGTAACAGGGGCACTTAGTGAACTAAAAAGGGTAATTTTTTATAACTATTTGCTACCACAACATAGGTTCACTTGGAGGACATTTTAAGCTTAGCCAGTTCCCTTTAGGTGCTTGAATTAACATTTTCGGATTGGTCTTAGCTATCCCCATGGCTGATAATTGTATATTACCCCTAGTGAGAACAAATGTGATCATACCATAGATAATTTGAGGGGGCCATGTAAGGGATACAGCATTTAGGAACTGCCTCTATTCATTAGTGGCATGAGGGGAAATCCTGGAGTACATTTTCTATTACCCATCCTTAGATCCAAGTTGCATTTGAATATAGATGGATGAGCTTTGCTTTATTTTTATGGACAGTCTGTTCTGGAATAGTGGTAGCCTCTGTGATATATATCCATCTCTCCACAACATTCAGTTTAGATACCTGGACTGAGTATTTCTGATGCCATTTGACTTGCTGATGTTCACTAGGTCCATCTGTATTATGTCGGAGGATGCTTTGTATGCCAGACATGTCACCTCTAAGCACTCTGTAGGATACTGCGTATAATAATAAAATTTAGGACTTGTATCCTTTTAGTAAGGTATCCCTGAATATATTCCAATTGTTGCATGGGGCTGGACAGATACATGCCAAAGTGGGCATTATACAAAATGATTGACATAATGAGAGCTTTGTAAAGGGGGACAACAACATCTCTAGATCTAGTCACAATCAATTTGTTTATAAGCTGTGTAATATAGAAAGGCTTTCTTATGACACTGGGCACATGTTGGTCAAAAGTTAGGTCACTGTATACACAAGTTCCCAAATGTCAAACAATTGGATCAGTTCTCAGAGGGCATTGTCATAATTTTGACACCAGTTATTATTTGGGACAAACCTTCCTGCATGATGGTTAAGTCATTTGGGGATTCAGTAACTTCTCCTAGCTTGCAGTCATCTCAAACTTAGCTGGCCAAAGCTCTTTGGTATTTCCTTTTACTTTTGAGATGTATATGCCAAACAGAAAAAGTCTCAGCACCAAATCCTGGGGGACTCCATTGGTGACTGGTCTTTTCCCCAGTTTTGATCTCCTGCAGCCTGTGAGCAAGTTCGCAATCATGCTAGTGATACAAGTGTTTGCTCCTACATTGTTCATCTTTTGTACTACATCTGAGTAGGGGATTGTGTCAAAAGGCTTGGCCAGGTCAAAGTAATGTGGTGTGAACTGTTTTACCTTCATCCATTGCTTTGGTAACAAGAGTAAAGCTTAAAATTTGCCCATGATTTTGAGCCTTTCACACTTTCCTCTGGGCTGTTTTCAAACACATTTTTAGGACCATTTTTAGGGCCATGATGCATACATGTTTGTATTCCTTGATTCACCTTCCTGATTGTATTAAATTATATTCCTTGCATAATACAGCACACTTGTTAGACTTAAGTCAGAGCGCATTTTAAATTTATTGTTTAAACATTTTTCCAGTAGGCAATGAAACAAAAATGCATTAACCAATAATGACAAAACTGCCCTATTCAGAACATTTCCATCATAAATGTCTACTTCTACACACAACTGCATTTTAAATTTATTGTTTGAACATTTTTCCAGTAGGCAATGAAGAAAAATGCATGCACCAATAATGACAAAACTGCCCTATTCAGAACATTTCCATGATAACAGTCTACTTTCACACACAATTGCATTTTTAATTTATTGTTTGAACATTTTTCCAGTAGGCAATGAAGCAAAATGCATGCACCAATAATGACAAAACTGCCCTATTAAGAACATTTCCATGATAACAGTCTACTTCTACACACAATATATAAATGCAGAATCACAGTAGTGTAAGCCATAGGTATGGTGCACAGCTTCTTGAACTTATTTTCAATTGGGGGAGGGGGGACCAGGGACACATTTTAAACATTGCTTGTATAATTTTGGAAAGTTGCTTGCATAAAATGTGTTACAACCAGGTATTTAACTACCAAGTCTTGAACCCAGAACTCTGTGCATTGCAGTCAGGGCAACATACCACTAAGCTAAACCAGCAGTTTCTTGAAAGACAGGAAGACAAACTTAAATGGCCATCATATCATTTAGTGAATTCAGGTCTCACTTCTCACCATAGCTCTCAACCAAAAATACAGAGCAAAGCCAATAATGGGGGAAGACAGCCCCAAAATAGGGACACATTTCAAATACTGATTTTATAATCTTAGAAAATTGCTAGAATAAAAGGTTTTGTTTTACCAGTCCTGAAAACCAGAGGAACAGAACATAAATTTGAGGCATAAATTCACAAGTGATGGTGGCTAGAGATGGCTAGGGACTTTAGGCTCTTTTTACCTGTACCACAGGGTATGAGCCTGAGTACCTCTAGCCACCAGATGTATCCTGTCAGAGGCATTTTCACAAACACACACACACACACACACACACACACACACACACACACACACACACACACACACACACACACACACACACACACACCTTACTCACTCTGAAAACACACACACACACACACACACACACACACACACACACACACACACACACACACACACACACACACACACACACACACACTTCATCCAGATTCCTTATTCAATCTGAAAAGCTTCCACAGTGTTTCATTCAGATGCCAGCTTACTCACTCTGAAAAGCGTCCAGATTCCGCAGCTAAATACAACCGTCTTCAGTCCTCGCAGTTAAAGAAAACCCAGAAGTACCATCAGATAAGCAGCAGAAACTGTCCGTTTCTCCTCCCAGCCTGAAAATCCTCCCCAGCAAAAGATAAGCAGAAACCGTCCATTTCAGTTCCCGCTCGCAAACCTGAAAATACATGCACCGTGCACTGACATCAGCATATAATTTGAGACAGTTGGGAGGTTGGATTGATCTGCAAAAGTGGGGGGGGGGGCTCCCCTCCCCCTCGCTCTATGGTTCCGGCACCCATGTGGAGCAGAGCGGGGCTAACACTGACTCCAAGTGTTTCTTTAGGCTTTGGTAATTATGTAGTGTTAGCTTAAATGGTTATATGTTAAACTGAAATTTTAACTGCATTTTAAACTGTAAGTTATAGACTGTTATGGGCACAGAGTATAATTTTACCCTAACATTCTTAAAAGGATATCATATTAAAGCTGGGGTTAGTTACAGATGAAACAGGAGAGGTAATGAAATGCTATTTTATAGATTTAAGTATTTCTCAAAAGAAAATAGACCTTTGTTGGGGGGGCACTAACTGGAGAGAATTATGCAGCTGTTTCTTCCTGGTGATGTACTCAGCAATACAGTGGTTTGATTAAGGAACTATACAGCAAAACATTTATACTATTGATCTGGTCACAAGCTCTAAAAATGTACCTCATTTGCCCTGCCCCACACTACCAGAACTACAACACCCAGAAATGTTTCTCTTCAGTGGAGACATGGTTACAGCATTCTTGGTTGCTACTTAATGCAAAAAAAATCAACTACTTTTTCTTCTCTCTGGCATTGTTAACAAGGTCTCTGTGATGGTCATTAATCCCTAAATAACTTGCTGGATTGCTGGCTGTCTTACAAACAGAGCTCAAGAAGTCAAGAGCAATGAGCCCACCTCCACCAAGAAACCACTCTCCAGTGGAGTACACCAGGGCTGCATGCTGGCCCCACTCCTATTTGACATCTATTCTTGGAAGTCAAGGCTAACATGCAAGGATCGGTCCCAACAAGTTCACAGATGGCTGTAATTTGTGAGCTTTTAGAGATTCCCCCCAAGACACCAACATCTTGCAAGAGGATTTAACACAGACAAATGACTGGTGCCAAAACCATGACCTAAAACCAATGCAAAAAATGCATTATAATGTCCTTTGGGAAACTGTCAACCCAAATTAATTACTCCATCAATACAACACTTCTAAGTGTTGACCCAGTAGTAAGGACTCTGGGAACAAATGTAGACAGCAATCTAGCCTTTGATCAACACATAGCTAAGATAATAAGAAAGTCACTCAATGTCATCCAATTTATAAGTAAGGGTATGGCATCCAGGTCCTTGGAAATTATACTACCACTCTACTCTGCCCTTTTCAGCCCTATCATCAAATACAATGTCCCCTTTAGTATGTATCTAACCAGACTCTTGGCAAGAGTTGACAACTCCACAAAGGTTTCTCACCAGGAGAGTTCAGGGTATGAATACCCTGCCCTACACTGATTGCCTAAAGGCTTTGTCACTGTATTTAGTCTCCTAATGGATGCTGAATAGAGATCCTTGCCTGGCTCACAGGCCTTCCTCAGACCCAGCCCTGATAGATCTGTTGCACATGCCCAAAATGAATAGTACCAGAAACACTACATCCAGGGATATGAACTTCACTTGTGACACAAATGGTACATGCTGGAGGGACAGATATTGTCCCAAAGGATCCCCACACTATGGAACAGGCTCCCTATCCATGTAAAACAGAGTTCATCCCTATGAAACCTTCACAAATGGATATGAAATCGTAAACTTACCCCCAGTACGGCCCCAATGTCACTTGTGGGAAGAGGCCATCAATAAGAAAAGTTTTATCCTAACTAACAATCCTCACCCCCACAAATCCTTAGTTACCTCCCTACTAACATGTCTCACCCCCACATAGATACCCATTGAACTCAGGGACCCAAATGGTTTAGAGACTGCTGTTAACTTTGTAAGTGCCCTAGAGGTCATTAGCCAAGTAACAATCTATGAACCTATAAACCGATAAAACAAAAAGTTTCTTAGTTTGCTAAAAATCTGACTCGTACCATTCTGGAATATTTCTTCAAGCTTTTTTTCAGTAAAATATCTTTTATACTCAGCATGTTAAATGCATCTACAACAGACACAAATAAAAACATTGTCACAATGGCAATGGTTCACTAGATAACATATGACAATAAAATGTGGGTATAATAATGCATTCAATCAAAATTATGTGACCCGAACATTTTTGAATTAAAATTATTATTAGAATTTCTCTTAACCAGTTTTAAAATAGCAATAAGTAAAATTCAATATTGTCTGTAAGATAAATATGATAGTTCTGCCATCATATTTTATTTTCTGAAAACTATCCCAGGGATTTATGGAGATTCTCGCTTCCAGTGCTAATTTTTGTGAAAGACATGGTCCCCTGATTTTGGGCATTACAGGCCCGTCAACATACTTAAACACCTCAGTAGGTTCTAATTACCATGCCCCTGAATTGAAAACTGTGTTGTCAGACCTGACCACACCAGTGTTCTTCCTCAGAGACCACTGGGTAGCATAGGCAACCTCAGTACACACATACACACAGTTGGTTTTCCATATTTACCTCATGAAGGGCCGCCACCCAGACACAGACACACACACACACACACACACACACACACACACACACACACACACACACACACACTTGTGGCAGAATAAAATATTCAAGGGATTTTAAACCTGTTGGCTCATCAGATGAACATTTTAGTTATGCCCAGTAGCTATGTGGCTGCACTAAGTGTTTTAAAGTTTTCAAAGCCATAAAACACCTCATGGTCCTACACATTCTCTGTAATTGGTAATATATGGAACAGATAAAGCTCCACGCCCTACAAAGAATTATGATAGGGTCACTCCAGTGATAAGTATGTATAATATATTTTCGACAAAGGATGTCAAGATTCAAGTCATAGTTCATAGGTAAATACCAGGCTTACTGCCCTTGTAGGCCATTTTAAACCTAGCAAGGTTTCCTTTCTGTACTTGAATTAACCTATCCCCATTTGTTTAGAGATTGGTGTTACTCATTCCATGGTCGATAATTATATATTACTCCTAATGAGAATGACTGGAATCATACCATAAATAATTTGAGGGGACCCATGTATGGGATAAAGCATTTAGTAGTACAAGGGGCAGGGCTAGGATAATTTTTTTTCTCATTCACAGACGGACAGGGATGAGCTTTGTGTTATGCGGATGGGGAGTCTGTTCTGCGAGATATACCTGTGCCTCCAAACCATTCTGTTGATGTTGCAGAAAAGATTTAGGTCCCTAGACTGAGTATTCCTGATGCCAGTTTACTTGCTGATGTGCAGTAAATCCATCAGTAGTAGGTCAGAGGATGCCTTGTATGCCAGACACAAGTCCTCTCTTAGCAGTCTGTAGGATACCAAGTATAATAACAGGGCTTTGAGTCAGTCCATGTAGGACATGATTAGGCCTTGTATCTTTTTAGTAAAGTTATGTTTGTGGACATAACAGTTACTGGATGTGTCTGGACAGATACATGCCAAAGGGGCATTATGTTTAATGACTGGCCTAATGAGGACTAAATAAAGGTGAACAATGACATCCCTAGATCTAGACACAATCCTTTTCTATACAAGCTGTGCAATATAAAATGACTTCCTTACAACAATGCACATAAGTTGGTCAAAAGTCCACATAAGTTCCAAAATCCTGAATAATTGTGCCAGCTCTTAGAGGTGTATTGTCAGTGTGGTAGTTTCCTTGGTAGATGACTTTCCAAAGGATACAATAATGCAATTTTTGGCATTTGGTTTCAGTCCATGATTTTGGCACCAGTTATTTATTTGATCAACTGTTACTGCAGGATGACTAAGTCATTTGGTGATTCAATGACTGCTCCTAACTTGCAGTCATCTGCAAATATAGCCAGAGCCCTTTGGTATTGGCTTTTACTTCAGGAAGGTAGATGCCAAACAGGAGATGTTCCAGCACAGAACCCTGGGAAACTTCACAGGTGACTGGTCTCTTTGTAGCAGTAACTTCAGGTGACTGGTCTCTTTGTAGCATAAACTTCATCAATTTTCATTTCCTGCATCCTATCTGTGAGCCAGTTGGCAATCCAGTGGGTGACATAGAGGTTTATTCCCAGTTTATTTAGCTCTTCTACAATACCTGAGTGGGGAATCATGTCAAATGCTTTGTCCAGGTCTAGGTAAGCAGTGTGTATCATTTTGATTTTATCCATTGCTTTGGTGACATTTTTAAAAAAATCCACCAGTTTGAGTAAGCATGACCGGCACCTGTTTTAGCTAACAGCATTTAAAAAGTCTAGAGGGGAGAGGTGAAGACCATCCCTGGTAAACTTCCATATTTTTTGGATCATCTCCATCCATGCTGACAAATAATGTACCCCTTAGAATGACACCAGAAACTAAGCCAAGTAGAAAAGTCAGTCATCTTCTGTTTGTATTGTGGTATCATCCCTGGTGAAAGTAGAATGCTGCTCTGTGCTAGGCTCATACCAGCCTGGAATACATATTCTAAGAGCTCCATGATGTCTGCCTTCATATAGTCTAGGGAGGCATGTCTCAGGTATTTTACACTCACATGGATTACGACTAAGTCATACTGGCACTTGTGGTCTAATGACCTGAGGGTGTGTATAATGTGGCAGATCCCTGACACTGATAGGCAACTGACCATGCCTTTCTCCTTACTCAGTCTGCTGACAGTGACATCAGTGTGTCTCACAATGGAGTCTCCAATAACCAGAATGTTGGATTGTGTGATGGCTTGCAAGTAGAGGCTCTATGAGATATGGCTGTATGCGTTGATGTTGGCACTGTTTTAAAAGAGTGCATTCAGGGCTTCTGAGGCCATTTATTATGTGTACTTCTGTGACACTGCCAGTCCAGCTATCTGGAAGTTTGTAAATAATCATATGTCATTTGTGAATATTAATATAATTCATATGTTCATAGGTTCATAGGTAGCTACTAGGCTATCTGCCCAAAGGCATTTATAAGACTAGCCAGAATGTGATGGCTTTCACTGCACCCTTAGATTAGTTCCCTGTGCTTCTGTCCAGCAGAGCTACTGAAGTGATCCCTGGGGTAAACTTTCTGTTTCCTATCCACTCAAGGTTTTTCTTGAAGAGTGTTAGTGAGGAGCTCTGCCTAATGTAGATTGGAATCTTGTTCCAAAGCATGGCAAGTTTTATAATTGTGTTATCACTCAGTTTCAGTGAAGCAGCCACAATGACTAGAGCTAGAGGTTTTTCTATTGTCTTAGAAAACAGTGATTACTAGGTCTAAAATGTAAAAGGTTTTAATTGTTTTACAACTTCCAGTTCTGAGCAAACATTTAAGAGATAAGTATTTTGAATACAGAGATGTTTTTTTCTGTTAGCCTGGGAACTGAAGGCAGGTGACAAAGAGTTATGTCATCCAAGCTGACCCAGCAATACTGTTTGATATTAATTTAAGAACTCTCTCACAGAGAGACTTTGTATTTTGTCTTGGACCTAACAAGAACATCCACTCATCATCATCTGCACTTGCCTTGCTAATAGTAAGTAACTAAGGTACAGTAATTTCTCTTATATATAGATAGGGATATAGTAAAGATTAGTTTAGATGTTTTCTGTATTTATTTGAGACTGTCCTGCAATGTTGTTTTAAAATATTTCCTGTGATTTTGAACTCTGAAGTAACCGTGTTTGATTCTGAGTATTGTCTTGTTCTTTTATTATTTATTATTAAATATATTTAAACCTATCTTAGTGTCTGATATTTGTGAGACATACTTATGCACTTAGAGTACTTACATATGTATTTGGTGACACTGTACAGGCCACTCCTAATAGCCTGGCAATTGGACAAAAACTACCATTTGGATAACAGTAACACTGCACAGTATGATTGGTGGTCACTCTTTATAAGGGCCTTCTCTTAGCTGATAAGTAGGAGCTGGTGGCAGTAATAACTACCTTATAATCTGGGCAGAAGTGGAAATAGCTAGTAAACCTGTGCCAGCCTTCCCCAGGAGCACATGTGTGTTTGTATATAAATCAATTCTCAAAGTGTGTGTGTGTCAGCTACTTGGGCAGGGACATAAAGCACTGGTTAGACAGAGAGAGTGCTGCAGGTCTTGGCTTGACCTCTCAGCTGAGATATTAACCCTATAGCTGTGCCAGTGGGGAGTCTTATTGGGAATCTGGAGAAAGAGGGAGAAACCAGCCCCCAGACTAGCTGTGATCTTGGTGTGATCTTAAGGGAAACTGTACTTTACTGTGTGTATATTTATCATCCTCCCATTGTGTACATCCCTCACTGTTGCCAGCAGTGAGGATTGAGGCTCCTTGATTACTGGGCAGTGGAGGGGCATCACAACTTCGTCTAGGAGGTCTTTGGGGTTTAGGAAGGTTACATTTAAGTGCCTCAGCACACGTACATCTTTGTGTCTGTTTTACAATGTGCGTGATGTTTACTACTGACAACCTGATTGACATTAGGAGTGCATTTCTATAAGAGCTTTGCCTCCAGTGACGTTGTGTAAATACACTTCTCACATACCTTATCAGTTGGTTTGAGAATTAGCTGGTTATCAGCAAACATGAGGGAATTTCTACAGTGCCTCTGGATGCTTGTATCCACCAAGCTGATAATGGTGATAGTGATAAAATTTATATCCATGGCAACAGGCCCCTTTTTATTCATTAGACAGTTGCATTGAAAATATAAAGTAAAGTCAGGAGTATATGATTTGCAGCTCTGGGGGGGCACTGTTTATCACTGAAAACTAGTTGCCCTGTGTGCAACTAGGTATTGGTGAAATTTCAAGGGTACTTTTACAAGAAAAATGTCAACTCAAGGTGCTTCTGTCTATACAGGGCACTGCCAAATACTTGAAGGAGATTGCTAAAGTAGACCCTGATAATTTCCAGATGAAGTATTTAAGAAGATATTCTGAAGTTAGGTTAGACAGTAGCTATTCAAGCAGTTTTTACGGCAATGAAAAAAGAGTTAGCTTTGTCAAGAATGATGAAATGGCTACTACTAATTGGCTACTACTAGTGCTGGTCTCACCACAGTTTTACACTGCTAGTATACAATGCCTTTTTGCTTCTTCTATCACCAGAAGTAAAACAGTAGCACCAATCCCAAGAGGAGAAGCAAGGCACAGGCTCTTTGTTGATCAACAGTCTTGTACCAGATGATGCAGGAGTCTGTAAGCTTGTTGTAGCCTTTTCCTGGTAGATGCCTTGAATAGCAACCAGACGAATAAGGAAAGTTCCACACAGATGCCCACTGCCTAATCATAGACAGTCAGGAATCAATATCCTTTGCTCCTTCTCTCATCAGGAGCAAACTAGAAGCACAAATTCCAAGCTTACACCTATGAAGCAGTTATCAGGCTTTCTGTTGATCAACAGTTTCCAGGAAATAATGCCCTCACCCTCCTTCTCTCATCAGCAGCAAAACAGAAGCACTAATCCAAAGATGAATACTGACAGGCAGAATATGGGCTCTCCAATGAGTGGACCTTAGACATGAGTGGACATCTTAGACCAGATGTTGCAGATTGTAAAGGTAAGAGGGAAAGATGAGTTAATATCCTAACAGTTGTAGTGTGCACTTAGTAGTTAGATATGAAAGAGGGGATAACTCAAGCTTTAGCAATGTAAGAGGAGAACCACTAATTTTAAAAGAGCAAGATATATTAAATGGGGGTGATCAGTTATTATTCTGGTTCTATGGAATACATTGGCAGAGCCAATAAATTTAAATAGCTGAAGGAAAAGTGACGTCACAAAGTGATAATTTTGTGCTTACTGACAATAGCCAATAAAAGAGGACAGGGAAGGAAAAATATGTGGTCAAATTAACAAAAGAGGCAGGAAACTAGAGAGGCAGTTGAGTTTAAAACCGCAACAGCACCAGGGTAGGAGGGTGAGGTAAACTTAGTTTCTGGGTGACACACAAGAGACACAACTCTGGCCTCTATCCTAGAAAACAGAATACAATTAAAATGCAGTGTAATGAAAATACATTTCAAACATTTTAATTGCAATGTTATATAATTTTCTTTCTAAGTTCACTTTTTTACTACTATGCCTAACTGTGTGGAATTTTGTTAAAGGCAGGATTTATGAAATTCAGAAACAGAAAACTAATCTTAGAATCACATTCCATAGTTATGTAAATAAGAAATATATAAATCACAGCATACTATAGTTTGTGACATCTGTGATGTTCAGGATATTTTATCTTCCCATAACGTACCAGCATGCTATTTAAAAGTTCATTTCTAGGGTTTAGCTACCAAAAGGATTTAGACTCTTCCCATACCACTGATCTTTCTTGCAGCTCACACTAG